>NC_139705.1:27022897-27061469 GCF_964188405.1 Protomyctophum parallelum | reverse complement strand
GGTAAATGTGGTATGTGTGTGAATTGGGCTACCGCGTGTGCATGTCTCTCTCTCTCTCTCTCTCTCTCTCTCTCTCTCTCTCTCTCTCGCATGCACACATGCACGCACACGCACACGCACGCGCACACGCACACAGAGGGAGTAGGATGCTTGACAGGGCAGGGTTCTCATTTCCATGTTCTCCAGTCGACAGGTGCTAAATAATGAAACACTGCACAGAGAGGAGAGGAGAGGAGAGAGGAGAGAGGAGAGAGGAGAGAGGAGAGAGGAGAGAGGAGAGAGGAGAGGAGAGGAGAGGAGAGGAGAGGAGAGGAGAGGAGAGGAGAGGAGAGGAGAGGAGAGGAGAGGAGAGGAGAGGAGAGGAGAGGAGAGGAGAGGAGAGGAGAGGAGAGGAGAGGAGAGGAGAGGAGAGAAATTGGTAGTGGAGACAGGAGAGTGGAAGAGAGAGGAGATAATAAATACGAAACAACACCACAATATAATGTACAACACACCATGCAACACCACAACAAAACACCACCACATTACTGTAGAACAGAATTTGAACACAACACAAACATCACAACACTACACTGCCCAGTACAAGACACTATATGACTATTATATACACAATATACAGTATGTGCGACAGATAGATCTTAAACTTATATACTTTCCAGATTTCACCAGGCCCCCTTATAATTGTGAGCTTGTCGCCTATTAGGAAATGCCAAGAATAACAATGGTTAAATTGTACATCTCTCTGTCTGTGCAAATAT
Source organism: Protomyctophum parallelum (assembly GCF_964188405.1). Lineage (NCBI taxonomy): Eukaryota > Metazoa > Chordata > Actinopteri > Myctophiformes > Myctophidae > Protomyctophum > Protomyctophum parallelum. Next base: position 27,060,711 of record NC_139705.1, on the reverse strand, counting down.
GCTCTAATGTGGCCTGGACTTTTTTTGTTGAAATGTTTTATGACATTATAATGAATTATAAGTTATTTTTCCCCCGCAATTTATGTAGTGGAGCTACTCAGTGTCATACAGTTAAAGACTGTGGTTGTACTGGGCAGCTCCCAGGCCAGTACACACATTCCTGTGCAGCTCCCAGTCATTTGTTTAACTGTAAAGGTTGATGATACAAACTAACTACATTTAGTTTAGCATGATTTGCCTGCATTCAGGTGTGATTAACCCCAGCTGTACTCTTCTTGGGTGAACATTGCAGTACGGGGAACCTGTGATCCCACTTCTAGCAGCTCACGATCCATCGCGTTGAAGCGCTGTGAACTTGTACATCGCCCTGTTTTTGGCAAAGAGATTTGATGTAGAGGGAAAACAGAAGCCGACCAAGTATAGAATCCTGGGGGACTCCGGTCAAGTAAGTATATAGGGCTTAAGTGGTTAAATGGCATTATAATGGATTCTAAATTGCCCTTGCCCTGACCTCATTGCTAGTTGCCCAGTCGCTCTCATACTCATTGCCAGCAGATTTTCCCCTCAAATGTGATCTTAAAGATTTCTTTCAGTGCGTTTGGTGAACCTACACTAGATAAATTAAGGTTAAAGAGATTCTCTTTCTTTTCTCTTTCTCCTTAATTGGTTCAGTCAGTTATCCAACTCCAACATTTTCCTCACCTAAAAATGTTGCCTTCTCTGCTGTGCATGCGTGTGTGCGCGTGCGTGCGTGTTCGTGCATGCTCTTGTGCGTGCTTGCTTGCATGTGCACATAGAGTGCATTCCTCTGTTTATTGAACAGGGTGGGGGTGTGGGCGTATGCATGGAAACACTGAAGCGAATAAATGGTGCCGTGGGACAGGGTGAGTTCGAATGTGTTGGTCTTGTGTGTCCTGTCTATGAATAGGGTCATTTTTTGGCATGAAATACAATCCCCACCCACCTGCTGTGTGTGTGTGTGCAGAGAGAGGGATGAATAGACAGGGAGAGAGACAGAGAGAGCGAAAGTGACATCTGATGTGGGATCTCAGGTGCTGATCTGTCGCCTTTATGTCTGTAATGTGTGTGTGTGTGTGTGTGTGTGTGTGTGTGTGTGTGTGTGCGTGTGCGTGTGCGTGTGCGTGTGCGTGTGCGCGTGTGCGTGTGCGTGTGCACATGCCTGTGTTTTTTGAGCAGGTATGTGTGCGTTCACTCTAGTCTGCACATTTTTATTTGTCTATAACCAAAAGTATCATTTGCTTTTATAACTGTAATAACATCATATTACTGCATGCATGGTTGCTGCCGGAGGGTGATTGACGATTAGATGCAGGAAAATATAGTGTAAGAATTTAAACATTGAAAGAAGGACCACTTTATACAGATATATTATTGTATGTTCGAGTGAAATAATAATAATAATAATAATAATAACAATGAAATAGTTTGGAGAGTCCTAGCCCACCAATTTCAGATGTTTTGACCGATGTCTCTTCAAAAGGTGTCAAATAAAACAATTATACCGGTAATCAATAAGAACATTTCTGACCCATTGTGGAAAAAGGTCAAATAATGGCCCATCAGGTCCTAGTTGTCCAGGCAGCTACAGGCTCCTAATGCCTGACAGCGCATCGCATCGTGGGTTCAAGTCCCAGGTATGGGACTTACATTTTTTCTAGCTCTAGTCATATACTGTACAAACTGTACATACAAGCATGACGGAAGAGCCAGTTATATGTGTTGTCCTCCCCATGGTAATGTAATATACATTGCAATGTGCTGTGCTGTGCAGTAGGCAGCGTGTATATAACGACAGTGTGCCAACAGATAGTGTCGGCGACCTTCTGGGCTCCCGTTTCATTGATTCACCTATGCTGCAGATCTGAGACAGCTGTGCTCAGGGGCTCCTCGGAAACTCTATACATACCACACACAGTAGGAAGTTGGAATCCTACTAGTATGGTGGTGCATATATACTACAGTATATACCGACACAGCAGAAGTTTAAACTCCAGTCTCCTCTCTCTGCACTGCGTATGGCCTAATAATACAGAAATGCATGCAATCGAATGTGAACTGGACATAATACTATGTATGTGTGAGATCTAACACTTGTATAGAGAACAGCCTATGGGAGTCTGGGATAACAGCATCATAAAGCCCTGCTTGGGCTTTTTCTTAAAACTGTTCAAAGGGGGTTTCCTGACACTTATTATGACAATACTGAATGGGATCTGGGCAACTGAAAACGTCTGACCCGCGAGACATTAAATAGGTATCTTTGCTGTCCAACCTCCTGCAAGTTGCTCATTAAACGACGTCCCAGCTCGTCTGGGACAGTGACACCAGTCAAGGGGGCCTGGGAGAGCTACGGTGAACAAAGAGCAGTGTAATGGATTCATATGGAGGTGGGCAGCATCCTGCAGACTGTGTATAGTGAGAGAGGCAGGGTGGCCGATGTGTGCATGTGAGAAACGGAGAGAGAGAGAGAGAGAGGCTAGCAGAGTGACAGAGAAGAAAACCCCTGTGAGAGAGCGAAAGGGAGAGTGTGTGTGTGTGTGTGTGTGTGTGTGTGTGTGTGTGTGTGTGTGTGTGTGTGTGTGTGTGTGTGTGTGTGTGTGTGTGTGTGTGTGTGTGTGTGTGTGTGTGTGTGTGTGTGTGTGTGTGTGTGTGTGTGTGTGTGTGGATGGGAAGGCTGTGCACTGAGGCGGCGTTTGCACAATTAAAAGAATTCCTGACTGCATTCTTTCAGAACTCCCATGAAAAACTCCCATACACTGCTGCCATTCTCTCTCTCTTTCTTTCTCTCTCTCTCTCTCTCTCTCTCTCTCTCTCTCTCTCTCTCTCTCTCTCTCTCTCTCTCTCTCTGTCTCTGTCTGTCTCCCTCCCTCCCTCCCTCCCCCTTTGTCTCTCCCCATATCTTATTCAAATTCTCTTTATCACTCCCACAGTCTTTTTTTTCACACTCACTGTCCATTTCGTTCTGCCTATTTCTCATTCACTCTCTTATTTCACCCCCTATCTCTCTCTTTCTTTCCATCTGTCAGTCACTATAACAGCTTGCCTCATGTTCCCATCCTCTCTTTGTTGTGTTTTCTTCTATTCTCTCCTTTCGCTTTTAAAGTAGAGTCAGCATTCTTACTGCAACACTCAGCTTTCCCCTATAGCTGCTGAGTGTGTGTGCAGGTGTGTGTGTGTGTGTGTGTGTGTGTGTGTGTGTGTGTGGGTGTGGGTGTGGGTGTGCGTGCACGTGCGTGTAGGGTTTTAGATATATTCTCAATTCAATGAGTTTATCTTCAACCATATGCCCTTAACTACACTCTCCATATGCTCTGGCAGAGCTTATAAAGCTGACATGACATTAATGCCCCTCATTGTACCGTGAAATATTACAACAGCTCTTTAAGCACGTCAAGCGAACTGCTGCTGATGGAAGCAACGTTTGGCTTTGAGACACAGCAGGTTGCATTTGCTTCTGATTTGTGACATCCCTGGGTCAGATCACACCTGGTGTTACTGCTTTTCACGCTGCTGCAATGCGATACGGGGACACAGAAAAGGCGAGCCGCAGCCACACACAGTAGCTTCCATTTGTTGAAAATCCCTCCTGTCAAGTGGGTTCTTAGATACGAGGCTGTTACTGTAATACTGTAATAGGTTTTGGGGTATTTGATTACTTTTGGTTGCAGTGTCACCCCAGCAAAACTACCTGTAAAACCTCTTTTGAAATTGTGCGAGAAGCCAGTTGTCCTCAAACTTTTTGGCTACGACCTCTCCAAAATAATCATATTTGAACCCCACCACCCTGACAAGCTCCTGGAATTGTAGGCATTATATTTTGTTTGACTATTGTGGAACATATTATATATTAGGTGGAGAGCCACTGCTATATAAGCTACCTTTTTCGTCTGCATTTGCAAAATGCAAGCGATCAGCCATAGTTGACTAATCCCACTACAATACCTGGAGTGGAATTTGATGTAGAGGCGAAGTGATCCAACACTAGCTGGGATTTACGACCAATCCCATCTGTCATCTTCCTTAAGAGGCGTCACATCATAGTTTGTTAAGCCCTGGCGTAGCCCTAAGCAAAGTTGTATTGTGTAGTGAAGAGATACTGTATTAATGTATATCAAAGCAACTTGCTGAGGTTATTGCGCTGACAACGCATCGCAAAGCGACACATAATGGCATGTTCTGGGAACTTGCTCTCTCCCAGCAAGTTTCTTGCTGTTGAGTGTGCGGGTGGACCCGTTGGGGAAATTGATCCTTTGACATTTTGACCATGACACATTGTCTATTCTGCACTCTGGCACTTGTTTACTTGTAAGCATTGTTGGAATTCCTCATTGGACCTAAAGGGCACAACTGGCTTGTAGCTAGCAGCTATAGGCTTGCACCTTGGTTTAAGTAAAGAATGCCAACAATGCTTGCAAGCAATTGCAAGGGCACTGAATGTCAAGTGTAAAAAAACAAATGAACAAGTGTTAAGATATCAACCCTTTGATTTCGGTGTCACTCGTCCTATGTACACACCCACATGGTGCATGGGTGTGTTCTATATGCTTTCATGTCATCATATTCAAAATGCCTGAAACTGAAGGACAAATGTGGAAAAAACATGTGGCACGATATAGAAAGAACTGTGACTTTGGCATTGTTAATAACACACAAGAGCAGCATGCAGTGAAATCATCAATCTGCATGCATGGCCATGTTCCAATCACTACTCAGTACATTTCTGAAATGAGGACCCCCTCTAAAACGAGATGATGCATCTCAAGGCGCATTTCAATATATAAATGTTAATGGTCCGTTTTTACACTTCCTGAGTTCAATTACCACTCCGGATTTTACGGTGGCGTGTATACCTTACTATAACGTACTGTACTACACCACCCCCCTTCCTTTCCCATCACTGCCTGCTGCTCCCTCCCTCTCCCTCCCTCCCTCCATCCCTCCCTCCCTCCCTCCCTCCCTCCCTCCCTCCCTCCCTCCCTCCCTCCCTCCCTCCCTCCCTCTCCCTCCCTCCCTCCCGCCCTCTCTCCATCCCTCCCCCCCCCTCCCTCCCTCCATCCCTCCCTCTCCCTCTCTCCCTCCCTCCCTCCCTCCATCCCTCCCTCCCTCCCTCCCTCCCTCCCTCCCTCCCTCCCTCCATCCCTCCCTCTCCCCCTCTCTCCATCCCTCCCTCCATCCCTCCCTCTCCCCCTCCCTCCCTCCATCCCTCCCCCTCCCTCCCTCCCTCCCTCCCTCCCTCCCTCCCTCCCTCCCTCCCTCCCTCCCTCCCTCCCTCCCTCCCTCCATCCCTCCCTCTCCCCCTCCCTCCCTCCATCCCTCCCCCTCCCTCCCTCCCTCCCTCCCGCCCTCTCTCCATCCCTCCCCCTCCCTCCCTCCCTCCATCCCTCCATCCCTCCATCCCTCCCTCTCCCTCTCTCCCTCCCTCCATCCCTCCCTCTCCCTCCCTCCCTCCCTCCCTCCATCCCTCCCTCCATCCCTCCCTCTCCCCCTCTCTCCATCCCTCCCTCCATCCCTCCCTCTCCCCCTCCCTCCCTCCCTCCATCCCTCCCTCTCCCTCCCTCCCTCCCTCCCTCCCTCCCTCCGTCAGGGTCAGCTCTGCATCTCCATGAGGTCTTCATGGGAGACAGCTTCCATAAACTGCTGAAGAACCCCTCTTCACCACTTCATTGACATTCTTCCACAAACACAAACTGACTGGTCAAATGGTTGCACTGAGAGGTCAAGTGTGTGTGTGTGTGTGTGTGTGTGTGTGTGTGTGTGTGTGTGTGTGTGTGTGTGTGTGTGTGTGTGTGTGTGTGTGTGTGTGTGTGTGTGTGTGTGTGTGTGTGTGTGTGTGTGTGTGTGTGTCCTGTGTTTTGCGGGACATGCTTATGTCCTGTCTGCGGACCATAGCCTTCCAGCCTGTGTAAGTGCCCGACATGACTTAGTTTATGATGACACCCGACAGTAAAAAAACACCCCCTGCTAAGAGCAAAACCATGACCTCACAAACATCATGAGGAGCGCCTCATATCTCTCATCATAAATCAAACCTATTTGTCAATCTGTTATTCTCCCCTATACAGTGCATTCTTGTCGTTGATATACAGTAAATCACCCTATCGTGCATTCAAAGTACAGTGTATCTAGTTTGCGAGGACCCCCTCGGAAACGAGATGAAGCAACTCGAACCGAAATCTCTAAATCAGTGGTTCCCAAATTGTGGTCCGGGGACCCCCTAGGGGTCCTTGAGGGATATCCAGGGGGTCCCCAGCTAAATTATAGTTTGGAACCAAATGGACCCTCATGGGTCTGTAACCCTGAGACTGTACAAATGTAACCAAGTGGACCCTAACGGGTCCATTTGGTTCCATTTGTACACTCTGAGTTAAATTAATATTGATTTAACAATATAAATTGGGGATCCTGGAGATAGAAATGCTGTTAAATGGGGTCCGTAGACTAATGCATGTCAAACTGGGGGTCCTTGAAATTAGAGCCGTGAAAGTCTTCTCTTTTGGGGGTCCTTGGCATATATTTTCTAATGGGGATCCGTGGGCGAATGAGTGTCAATTTGGGGTTCCTTGTCATGAAAAAGTTTGGGAACCCCTGCTCTAAATAAATAAAAATATACTGTATTACTGTATACTGTATTTGGATTATGGTGTACAGTTCTTGTCCAGCCCAATACAAGGCACACCCTTGACCTTACATCATCGCATCATGATGTGCAATGACAAAAAGGCAGTCACACCAAACTATAAAACCATATAGCCTTATTAACTAAGAGTAAAAACACTGCATATTATAAATAATGTCATTCAGAATTACTAATTTATTTTTTTCTAACAGAGACAAACTGATAGGGTTCAGTTTATCTCCGTCTCTGTGACATAAAGCCCAGCTGTCCCAAGAACACAGATATTCCAATAGAATCTATGTCTTGTTCCCTGTGAGAAAATATTACATTTATATGCTTGACTGGTCAATGTGTATAATCTTCCAGCTACATTGACTGTAAAATATATCGTTATTTCTTTCCTATATGGTAGACATTTACTGGTTACTTACATTACATTACATTACATAGCCTACTTTCTTAACACAGGAACCAATTATTTATGAGCATTCAATAACGTACTCCATTCATTAATTTATTTATTTTTTGTCCTTCCCAGGGGTTTTCGAGCACAGCCTTAATTGTTCAAAAGGACAAGTGTTATATATATCATCCTTAATGTCATGTCACCCGTGCCTCAAATGCCTCCAAACTCAGGGAGACTGAACTGGCAAACTTTAATTGACTAATTAACTGTGTAAAAGAGCCAATCAAACACCCAATTAGCTGGGGACATAATACATTTGGATGGAACCAATTAGCTGTGTTCAGGGCTGAACTGGTTATAACCGGATTGGTTAAGTAGGAGCTCGTAAAGTGTGTTAATTAATTAGGAGGGGTGAACAGGGTTGAGACTGAGAGCAGTGTGAAAGCTATCTGTCCCAGACAGTCCTCCCATATTGCCCCCAGTTCTCTGTATGACTGTAAAGCGTTATTCATTTTTACTCACCACCGCTCAATGTTATTTCAGCTCCGGTGGTCACCTCACCACCGGAGCGGGACCACCGAAAATCCAGACTATGAATGCGCCTTAACTCTCAGGTATAGACGCTACTGGGGGACTGCTTGGCTGTCTGTATGGCTGTGCACACATATAGCGAGAGTATAAGTGAGAGAGAGCATGCTCATGTCAGAGACAGAGGGAAAGAAGGGATTTAGCAGTTAATGAAGGTAAAGGGAGAGAAGGTACTATCCCTTTCTGACCGTTTAAAGTGAGAGTCTATACTCTCGGCATCCTGTTCTCAGTGTCTGGAGCCATCTGTCTCAGATTCCATTATTGACAGAGCTGTGCGTGCGTGCGTGCGCCGTGCGTGAGTGTGTGTGAGAGAGAGAGAGAGAGAGAGAGAGAGAGACAGGTTTCCAGTTGGCATGTCTGTCTTTGTGAACTACTCATGCGGAGACCATCGTTTGTTTGTCGTCTGTCTGTCTGTCTGTCTGTCTGTCTGTCTGTCTGTCTGTCTTTCTGTCTGTCTGTCTGTCTGTGTGTCTGTCAAATTCGTCCACAAGCTAAAAGTATGCACATATTCCCACATCTTTGTTAAATGTGTGTTCACCTATGTGTTGTACTGTACTGTACTGTACTGTACTGTACTGTACTGTACTGTACTGTACTGTACTGTACTGTACTGTACTGTACTGTACTGTACTGTACTGTACTGTACTGTACTGTACTGTACTGTACCAGTACATGTACTGTACTGTACTGTACTGTACTGTACTGTACTGTACTGTACTGTACTGTACTGTACTGTACTGTACTGTACCAGTACATGTACTGTACTGTACCAGTACATGTACTGTACTGTACTGTACTGTACTGTACTGTACTGTACTGTACTGTACTGTACTGTACTGTACCAGTACATGTACTGTACTGTACCAGTACATGTACTGTACTGTACTGTACAGGCAGAGACGTGCAGAGAGTGTTAGAGGGGCAGGGGCTGAAATCCTGTTAAGAGGGCACTTTTGGGCAAAAATAGCGAACATAGCAGATCTACAAGCTCACAACGCTGAGAGCTTGTAGATCAGCTATGTTCGGGGCACAAACCCAGCACACTTTAGCTAGTGGATATGTGGTACAACGACATGGATTTCTAAACAAATTTGTTCAACGCAAAATGCTGTGACTTCGGCAAAAAGGAATTCTCCTGAATGCTGCCTTCCGGTATGGCATGGAAAGGAGAGGCATTTGCATTTCTTTCACTATAGTAAATGCTGCATTCGTGGTCTGGAGAGGGCAGTTGTTTTACAGATGGTTAAAAGGGCATCAAAGGCCTTTTATGTCTATGTGTGCACATCCCTGGTGTCAGGTAGTGAGTGCATGGCCTCAACGCTCCACTGGTGCGATTGTCACAGGTGCACAAAGGGAAGGGAACCGAAATTGGTTCAAAACGAAATGCCCTTTTCTCACCATGAATGTGGGTCGATCCATTATGCTAAAACCCTAGAAATTGGACACACAGACAAATTCCCCCAACATGTTTGATAATGGACTGCCACCTTGCACAAAGCTGAAGTGACGAGCAACTGAAACGTTTGGGTTTTCCATGAAGTCCTTGAACGTAGGAAAGGAACACAAGTCAATTACGATAACTAACTTATGAAGGAAAATTAATGAATGAATGAATTGTAGTGAGCTCAAGCATGCGTCACGTGAACTCAAAATTGCGGTTATGCGGTTATTGTCCCAGTCGTCCCATACTTACGGAATCGTAAGTATATGGGACTCGTTAATACATAATGAAACTAACTTGACACGTTCGTAATACGGATGTGTCACGTTAGTTTCATATACTATTAACGATGTGTGACCTGTCGATGGAGTGACGGATAGAGAGCGGAACCGAAAGAGAGCGAGACACAGTGAGAGAAATGGGGGGAGAGAGAGAGAGAGAGAGAGAGAAGAGGAAAAAATAATTCACGATGGAGTTGGACGTGATTTACGAGCAGACGTTATTTTTCTTTCCCCTGATTATTCCTTTGGGCCACCCCCCCCCCCCTGTCTCTCTCTCCCTAACTCCTTGTCTGTCTGTCTCTCTCTCCCTAACTCCTTGTCTGTCTGTCTCTCTCTCCCTAACTCCTGCCTGTCTGTCTGTCTGTCTGTCTGTCTGTCTGTCTGTCTGTCTGTCTGTCTTACGTCTTACGTCTGTCTGTCTTACGTCTGTCTGTCTTCCGTCTGTCTTCCGTCTGTCCGTCCGTCTGTCTGTCTGTTTCTCTCATTACTCTTCTACTAATTTGCATGTACTTTGTGATTCCTCTCACTTCGCCTGTTCTTCATCTTCTGTCTATATTCCGACGACTACTCCCCCCCCCCCCCCCCCTCCCCCGTCTCTTCTCCCCTCCTTCTGTTAATGTCATTCGCCCTCTATCTACAGTCCATGTGTTGTTTTGATAGCATATATAATAATGACTGCTCAGATTCCTTTTCACACACATTCTCTCCATTGAGTATATCCGTAGAGTTGCATGACCTCACACTGCTCACATGCAGTTTAATAGTACCGTAATTATATTCACTTTTCAGTATTTATTTACGTATTTATCTGGGAATTCTCATACTGTGTGTAGAGAGAGTCAGACCGGCAGATGTCGGGGAGAGTTTGATTCTTGACTGTGACAACTGGCTAATTTGAAAATGAAAACAGCCTTTGAATTGAATGCCAGTTCAAATTAGAGTCTGTCCCGCAGGTGTTGCCAAGTATCCTCCCCAGATCTGATCATGAGCCCACTTACTAATGTGTTTGTTCATGTCTCTGGGTGGCATTTGGGTCTTGAATTGATTTAAGGCGTCCTACATCTTTAAAACACATTAACCCATTCTGTGTAGGAACCCTTTTTGGTGTTTTAAGCACTGTTAAACTTTTAGCTATTGAAAAAGAGCAGATCTACAAGCTCATACAAGTTTGTAGGTCTGCTATTTTTGAAAAATCGTGAGAATGTGGTGCAAAGCTTTGAATATATATTATTTCAGAGCGAACGTTTTTAACTCAAATCTTGTACAGTATAAGACTCCTACTGGACCACTTATAAAACCTGTATGTGTACCAGTGCAGTGCAGTGTGCTTCTTACAGAGGAACAGACTTAGTGGTGACATCAGAGGGTCAAATCCAATCCCTGACCTGCTGTGTTCCTGTCATGTGTCCAATATCCTCTCTCTCCACAAAATGTCCGTAAAACGATAAGAAAAAGTCCTCAATCTAACTATAAATGCACCAAGTCTCTGTGTGTGATGTGTAGTACGTCTGTAATCCACATACTACACGTACTAATCCGAGTTCAAATTGGACACACGCGTTCCACACCCCCACAGGGAGTGCAGTGCCCGGTGTGAAGTCGTTCGGACCCACGGTTGTCCAGAACCACCCCAAAAAGGCCTCTGCCCGCGCTCTGGACCGGGCCCCTGCCCAGGGTCCATATATGGAGCTGGCCTGTTCTGACCTGAGTGACAACACTCCATATTTGGGCATGGCTGACACAGAACTCCATATGGGGACACAGAGAGGGACACTTCCTTCTGAAGTCGGGCATAATATCTGGGTGGGGGTGGGGTATATATCTGGGTGGGGTATGCATAATATCTGGGTGGGGGTGGGGTATATATCTGGGTGGGGTATGCATAATATCTCGGTGGGGGTGGGGTATATATTTGCCCAACGGGCACCTCTCTAGTATAAATCAAGCCCATTAACAGCGTGGCTCCCATGTGGATCTCTGACATCATGTTGATGATGACATCACAGTTGCGGCCTCTACGTGTCCCCCACACCGCACCGCCGATTATATCATAGTCAGTGTCAGGTGCTTTTGTCGGAAGTATCTGTTGTACACGTCTGTCTGTGCCTTGAGTGCTTGCCGATGCGCACACCCAGTTTGAAGTCGGTATAGGTCACATATATGCACATGACTGACCATATGGGCATAGTGGAGCCATGTCACCAATGTTTAAGTAGCAGGAGGCAGCGTGATACACACTCTGGACATGACGCTAGTATGTATGACGCAGTATGTCACAGGAACCTACGCCCAAGTGTTCGGCATGCATGACTCAGCCGGGGATTGACCCCCGACCTCCCAGGGCGTCTCAGGGCGGTCACTCTAACCACGATGCCACTGAGCTGGTCATGTGTCCGCTGTGCACTGGGTTTATACGTGTGACTTCATAGTGACCATGTAGAGTTCAATTTAATTCACAACTTCCCCTCCTTCATCTCCTCTTCCCACTCATTCTTTCCTCTGACCAAAATAACTGCCCACATCTTTACAACGATGAAACCAGTGGTGGAAAGTAACTAAGTACTTTTACTTAAGTACTGTACTTAAGTAAAATGTTGAGGTATTTGTACTTTACTTGAGTATTTCCAATTTCCAGTACTTTTACTTCTACTCCACTATAGAGTACTTCACTACAATTATCTGAAAACTTTAGTTACTAGTTAAATTTTTATTAGAAAACATACATTAACCACTTCAACCCTAGACATTTTGGCCATTTGAAAATAGCAGATATACAAGCTCACAAACGCAAAAAATGTGTACAAATCAATAGATTTTGTACACATTTTGAACTTGTGAAATGGGACATTCTGCAATATAAGTAGTTTTACTTTTAGTACTTCAAGTACATTTTGATGCCAATACTTTTGTACTTTTACTCAAGTCAATTCCGTACTTTTACTTGTAACGAAGTAGTTCTAAATTGCAGTATTGGTACTTTTACTTAAGTAAAACAATTGAGTACTTTTTCCACCACTGGATGAAACACACCACGTACTTCAGAGTATTATTCCCTCCATTCCATGGCATGAACCGAAGCCCTGTGGCTCCTTTACCAACTCACCCCTTTACCAAGTCGCCCCTTTACCAAGTCGCCCCTTTACCAACTCGCCCTTTACCAACTCGCCCCTTTACCAACTCGCCCTTTACCAACTCGCCCCTTTACCAACTCGCCCTTTACCAACTCACCCTTTACCAACTCGCCCTTTACCAACTCGCCCCTTTACCAACTCGCCCTTTACCAACTCGCCCCTTTACCAACTCGCCCCTTTACCAACTCGCCCCTTTACCAACTCGCCCTTTACCAACTCGCCCCTTTACCAACTCGCCCTTTACCAACTCACCCTTTACCAACTCGCCCTTTACCAACTCGCCCCTTTACCAACTCGCCCCTTTACCAACTCGCCCTTTACCAACTCACCCCTTTACCAACTCGCCCCTTTACCAACTCGCCCCTTTACCAACTCGCCCTTTACCAACTCGCCCCTTTACCAACTCGCCCTTTACCAACTCACCCCTTTACCAACTCGCCCCTTTACCAACTCACCCTTTACCAACTCACCCTTTACCAACTCGCCCTTTACCAACTCGCCCCTTTACCAACTCGCCCCTTTACCAACTCGCCCCTTTACCAACTCGCCCTTTACCAACTCGCCCCTTTACCAACTCACCCTTTACCAACTCGCCCTTTACCAACTCGCCCTTTACCAACTCACCCCTTTACCAACTCGCCCCTTTACCAACTCGCCCCTTTACCAACTCGCCCCTTTACCAACTCGCCCCTTTACCAACTCACCCTTTACCAACTCGCCCTTTACCAACTCGCCCCTTTACCAACTCACCCTTTACCAACTCACCCCTTTACCAACTCGCCCTTTACCAACTCGCCCCTTTACCAACTCGCCCCTTTACCAACTCTCCCCTTTACCAACTCACCCTTTACCAACTCGCCCCTTTACCAACTCGCCCCTTTACCAACTCGCCCTTTACCAACTCACCCCTTTACCAACTCGCCCTTTACCAACTCGCCCCTTTACCAACTCGCCCCTTTACCAACTCGCCCTTTACCAACTCACCCCTTTACCAACTCGCCCTTTACCAACTCACCCCTTTACCAACTCGCCCTTTACCAACTCGCCCTTTACCAACTCGCCCTTTACCAACTCGCCCCTTTACCAACTCGCCCCTTTACCAACTCGCCCCTTTACCAACTCGCCCTTTACCAACTCACCCCTTTACCAACTCGCCCCTTTACCAACTCGCCCTTTACCAACTCGCCCTTTACCAACTCGCCCTTTACCAACTCGCCCTTTACCAACTCGCCCCTTTACCAACTCACCCTTTACCAACTCGCCCCTTTACCAACTCACCCTTTACCAACTCGCCCCTTTACCAACTCGCCCTTTACCAACTCGCCCTTTACCAACTCGCCCCTTTACCAACTCACCCTTTACCAACTCGCCCCTTTACCAACTCACCCTTTACCAACTCACCCTTTACCAACTCGCCCCTTTACCAACTCGCCCTTTACCAACTCGCCCCTTTACCAACTCGCCCCTTTACCAACTCGCCCCTTTACCAACTCGCCCTTTACCAACTCACCCCTTTACCAACTCGCCCCTTTACCAACTCGCCCTTTACCAACTCGCCCTTTACCAACTCGCCCCTTTACCAACTCGCCCTTTACCAACTCGCCCTTTACCAACTAGCCCCTTTACCAACTCACCCTTTACCAACTCGCCCCTTTACCAACTCGCCCTTTACCAACTCGCCCTTTACCAACTCGCCCTTTACCAACTCGCCCCTTTACCAACTCGCCCTTTACCAACTCGCCCTTTACCAACTCGCCCTTTACCAACTCGCCCCTTTACCAACTCACCCTTTACCAACTCACCCCTTTACCAACTCGCCCTTTACCAACTCGCCCTTTACCAACTCGCCCTTTACCAACTCGCCCTTTACCAACTCGCCCCTTTACCAACTCGCCCCTTTACCAACTCACCCCTTTACCAACTCGCCCTTTACCAACTCGCCCCTTTACCAACTCGCCCCTTTACCAACTCGCCCTTTACCAACTCGCCCCTTTACCAACTCACCCTTTACCAACTCACCCTTTACCAACTCGCCCTTTACCAACTCACCCTTTACCAACTCGCCCTTTACCAACTCGCCCTTTACCAACTCGCCCCTTTACCAACTCGCCCCTTTACCAACTCGCCCCTTTACCAACTCGCCCTTTACCAACTCGCCCTTTACCAACTCGCCCCTTTTCCAACTCACCCCTTTACCAACTCGCCCTTTACCAACTCGCCCCTTTACCAACTCACCCTTTACCAACTCGCCCCTTTACCAACTCGCCCTTTACCAACTCGCCCCTTTACCAACTCGCCCCTTTACCAACTCACCCTTTACCAACTCGCCCCTTTATCAACTCGCCCTTTACCAACTCGCCCCTTTACCAACTCACCCTTTACCAACTCGCCCCTTTACCAACTCGCCCCTTTACCAACTCACCCTTTACCAACTCGCCCCTTTACCAACTCGCCCTTTACCAACTCGCCCCTTTACCAACTCGCCCCTTTACCAACTCGCCCCTTTACCAACTCGCCCTTTACCAACTCGCCCCTTTACCAACTCGCCCTTTACCAACTCACCCCTTTACCAACTCGCCCCTTTACCAACTCGCCCTTTACCAACTCGCCCCTTTACCAACTCGCCCCTTTACCAACTCGCCCCTTTACCAACTCGCCCCTTTACCAACTCGCCCCTTTACCAACTCGCCCCTTTACCAACTCACCCCTTTACCAACTCGCCCTTTACCAACTCGCCCCTTTACCAACTCGCCCCTTTACCAACTCGCCCCTTTACCAACTCACCCCTTTACCAACTCGCCCTTTACCAACTCGCCCCTTTACCAACTCGCCCCTTTACCAACTCGCCCCTTTACCAACTCGCCCCTTTACCAACTCGCCCCTTTACCAACTCGCCCTTTACCAACTCGCCCCTTTACCAACTCGCCCCTTTACCAACTCGCCCCTTTACCAACTCGCCCTTTACCAACTCGCCCCTTTACCAACTCGCCCCTTTACCAACTCACCCCTTTACCAACTCGCCCTTTACCAACTCGCCCCTTTACCAACTCGCCCCTTTACCAACTCGCCCCTTTACCAACTCGCCCCTTTACCAACTCACCCTTTACCAACTCACCCTTTACCAACTCGCCCCTTTACCAACTCGCCCCTTTACCAACTCACCCTTTACCAACTCACCCCTTTACCAACTCACCCTTTACCAACTCGCCCCTTTACCAACTCGCCCCTTTACCAACTCACCCTTTACCAACTCACCCCTTTACCAACTCACCCTTTACCAACTCGCCCCTTTACCAACTCGCCCCTTTACCAACTCACCCTTTACCAACTCGCCCCTTTACCAACTCACCCTTTACCAACTCGCCCCTTTACCAACTCACCCTTTACCAACTCGCCCCTTTACCAACTCGCCCCTTTACCAACTCACCCTTTACCAACTCGCCCCTTTACCAACTCACCCCTTTACCAACTCGCCCCTTTACCAACTCGCCCCTTTACCAACTCGCCCCTTTACCAACTCGCCCCTTTACCAACTCGCCCCTTTACCAACTCACCCTTTACCAACTCGCCCCTTTACCAACTCACCCTTTACCAACTCGCCCCTTTACCAACTCGCCCCTTTACCAACTCACCCTTTACCAACTCACCCCTTTACCAACTCACCCTTTACCAACTCACCCTTTACCAACTCGCCCTTTACCAACTCGCCCTTTACCAACTCGCCCCTTTACCAACTCGCCCCTTTACCAACTCACCCTTTACCAACTCACCCTTTACCAACTCGCCCCTTTACCAACTCACCCTTTACCAACTCGCCCCTTTACCAACTCGCCCCTTTACCAACTCACCCTTTACCAACTCACCCTTTACCAACTCGCCCCTTTACCAACTCACCCTTTACCAACTCGCCCCTTTACCAACTCGCCCCTTTACCAACTCACCCTTTACCAACTCACCCCTTTACCAACTCACCCTTTACCAACTCACCCTTTACCAACTCACCCTTTACCAACTCGCCCCTTTACCAACTCACCCTTTACCAACTCGCCCCTTTACCAACTCACCCCTTTACCAACTCACCCTTTACCAACTCGCCCCTTTACCAACTCGCCCCTTTACCAACTCGCCCCTTTACCAACTCACCCTTTACCAACTCGCCCCTTTACCAACTCGCCCCTTTACCAACTCACCCTTTACCAACTCGCCCCTTTACCAACTCACCCTTTACCAACTCGCCCCTTTACCAACTCGCCCCTTTACCAACTCGCCCTTTACCAACTCGCCCCTTTACCAACTCACCCTTTACCAACTCACCCCTTTACCAACTCACCCTTTACCAACTCGCCCTTTACCAACTCGCCCTTTACCAACTCGCCCCTTTACCAACTCACCCTTTACCAACTCGCCCTTTACCAACTCGCCCTTTACCAACTCGCCCTTTACCAACTCGCCCCTTTACCAACTCGCCCTTTACCAACTCGCCCCTTTACCAACTCGCCCCTTTATCAACTCGCCCTTTACCAACTCGCCCCTTTACCAACTCGCCCTTTACCAACTCACCCTTTACCAACTCACCCCTTTACCAACTCGCCCTTTACCAACTCACCCTTTACCAACTCGCCCTTTACCAACTCGCCCTTTACCAACTCACCCTTTACCAACTCGCCCTTTACCAACTCGCCCTTTACCAACTCGCCCCTTTACCAACTCGCCCCTTTACCAACTCGCCCCTTTACCAACTCGCCCTTTACCAACTCGCCCTTTACCAACTCGCCCTTTACCAACTCGCCCTTTATCAACTCACCCTTTACCAACTCGCCCCTTTACCAACTCGCCCTTTACCAACTCGCCCTTTACCAACTCGCCCTTTACCAACTCGCCCTTTACCAACTCGCCCCTTTACCAACTCGCCCTTTACCAACTCGCCCTTTACCAACTCGCCCCTTTACCAACTCACCCTTTACCAACTCACCCCTTTACCAACTCGCCCCTTTACCAACTCGCCCCTTTACCAACTCGCCCCTTTACCAACTCGCCCCTTTACCAACTCACCCCTTTACCAACTCGCCCTTTACCAACTCGCCCCTTTACCAACTCGCCCCTTTACCAACTCGCCCCCCAACTCGCCCCTTTACCAACTCGCCCCTTTACCAACTCGCCCCTTTACCAACTCGCCCCTTTACCAACTCGCCCCTTTACCAACTCGCCCCTTTACCAACTCACCCTTTACCAACTCACCCTTTACCAACTCACCCTTTACCAACTCGCCCCTTTACCAACTCGCCCCTTTACCAACTCGCCCCTTTACCAACTCGCCCCTTTACCAACTCACCCTTTACCAACTCACCCTTTACCAACTCACCCTTTACCAACTCGCCCCTTTACCAACTCGCCCCTTTACCAACTCGCCCCTTTACCAACTCACCCTTTACCAACTCACCCCTTTACCAACTCACCCTTTACCAACTCGCCCTTTACCAACTCGCCCTTTACCAACTCGCCCCTTTACCAACTCACCCTTTACCAACTCGCCCTTTACCAACTCGCCCTTTACCAACTCGCCCTTTACCAACTCGCCCCTTTACCAACTCGCCCTTTACCAACTCGCCCCTTTACCAACTCGCCCCTTTATCAACTCGCCCTTTACCAACTCGCCCCTTTACCAACTCGCCCTTTACCAACTCACCCTTTACCAACTCACCCCTTTACCAACTCACCCTTTACCAACTCACCCCTTTACCAACTCGCCCTTTACCAACTCACCCCTTTACCAACTCGCCCTTTACCAACTCGCCCTTTACCAACTCGCCCCTTTACCAACTCGCCCTTTACCAACTCGCCCTTTACCAACTCACCCTTTACCAACTCACCCCTTTACCAACTCGCCCTTTACCAACTCGCCCTTTACCAACTCGCCCCCCCGCGAAAGGTTTAGTTAACAGTTAATTTAGTATCACCCTCCCTCTCCCTGCTGAAATCTGAAATGATCTTGTGTACAGTATGTGCGAATGTATGTTTGTTATTTACAACTACAGGTAGAGTAGTGGGGCGAGATGGAAAAGGGGCGACCGTACCTGTTACCCACGACTCAGCATACAGCAGGAGCTATACAGTAGATGACTGCATAACACCCACACAATGAAAAACCTCAGTGTTTATTTGACTCAACAAAAGCAACAAAAATGGCCCAGGCCGTAGCGTAACGGTCTGGGCACCGGACTGGTAATCCAGTCGCAGTGTGCCGCGGGTTCGACTCCCGGACCCGACACGGCCTTTACTGCATGTCATCCCCCCATCTCTCTCCCGTTTCCTGTCAGCCTACTGTCTGTCCCTTCAAAAATAAATAAAAGGCGTAAGCCGCAAAAAAAATATCTTAAAAAAAAAAAAATAATAATAAAAAAGCAACAAAAATGTTGCTCTTTATCCGACGTTTCGGTCGTTAGACCTTCGTCGGGACAACCGAAACGTTGTATAAAGAGCAACATTGTTAAGTTCTTGACAGTGTGCAGGTCCTTGTATGCACTTTGTCCTACGCACTTGTCCCCAACCGTCTGAGGTGTGCATAAAAAAAAAACGCACGCGCACAGCCGCACACACACACACTCACACACACACACACACACACACACGTACGCACTTCCTCCTGGCTAAGTGTCCTTGAGCAAGACACTGAACCCATAACTGCTCTGTTATCTAGCCTGTCAGGCTTATTTGAGCACAAAATGTTCTGCAACCTTAATTCTCTCCAAATGTTTTGACGACTTTCTATCATCACTTGGTAAACCACATGATGTGTTCCCTCAAATATCCTAATAACTGTGCCGGACCAGTCCAAGCTGGGGTTATTCGAGGTCGCATGCAACACATTCACACACTATACGGCCCGTCACTGACTGTCTGGTCTGTGTTATGTGCGTGTGTGTATGCGTGTGTGTACGCAGCAGGTGAGTGCATGTGTTTGCGTGATAGTGAGAGCAAGACTTACTGTATATTTTACAGCCAAACAAGATTTGTGAGCCCTGAGTTCGTTGCACTGCGAGTTCAAATGTCACTCACTCCTTATAGGAAGCTTGACTGGAGAATTAAATATTATACCGCCAGCAGGCTCCCTCCAGTCATTCATCATGCATGTGGAGGAGACCGTGAAGGGGAATTAAAAACCATTCCTTGGTGTGACAGGCCGCGCTGTGCGCCGCCGCGCTCACCTGCGTCAGGCTCTGTTGACGAGGAGGAGGCACTCCTGTATAAGGTTGAGAAACTATTGGTTTAATACATGCTCTGGGGCAGTTTGTCTTATAGAGCCCAAATGAGAGAGAGAGAGAGAGAGAGAGAGAGGGGGAGAGAGAGAGAGAGAGAGAGAGAGAGAGAGAGAGAGAGAGAGAGAGAGAGATTAAGAGTCAGAGTGGAAATGGAGAAAATGACAAAATTGACATCACCCAATCAGGTGATAAAAATGATTGAAGAGCAGATAAAGTTGATTAATGATAACAAGCAGATGTCAAAGCATCGGTGGAGAGAAAGAAGAGCTGGGAAAGAATAGGGGAACTGGAGAAGAAGAGACAGTGATGAGAGAGAGAGAGAGGAACAAGGAGGGCAGAGAGAGAGAGAAAGACAGAGAGAGAGAGAGAGAGAGAGAGAGAGAGAGAGAAAGACAGAGAGAGAGAAAGACAGAGAGAGAGAGAGAGAGAGAAAGACAGAGAGAGAAAGACAGAGAGAGAGAGAGAGAGAGAGAGAGAGAGAGAAAGACAGAGCCAAAGGGAGAATCCCACTAATGAGCAACAGATGTGTAAACGCAACAGACCTCGACTCAGTTTTATACTGAAACAACACAGCAGTCAGCTGCGCACGCACGCACGCACGCATGCACGGCCGCCCCCACGCACGCACACAGAAGCAGATATTCATAAGCAGTTTTACACATGAAATCATATATTATATACTGGGTCTGGGTGCGTTTGAATATAGGCACATTGAGCGCAGTGCCAATACAAACTAATAGGCGAGCGCGCTCCCGCTGCGCATTTCCGAACGAACAGTATATACTGCACATTCTCCTGTGCACGCACACACACACACACACACAGAAAGCCAACGACTCTAAGTACAGACCAGGCGTTAGCACTCTCTTATCCCCGTCGTCCTTACATGTCTCTCAAATGACTCAAGTCAAATAGCATTACTCATTTTGGTTGGGAGACGTATTTAAGTCCAGCCAGCGAAGCAGTTTCATATTTAAGTGATAACACATGAAAAGTGCAATGTTGTGGACATTGGAGTGTGTGTGTGTGTGTGTGTGTATGTGTGCACTGTGGTCGTATAGGCGCGAGGCTGCAGGCCAACAGTTTGAATGTATCAGCGTGGAATGGCTGCATGGTAGCTCTGTGCTCTAAACCGGCCACAGTCCCTCTGGGATAGTTGTGGACAGTGTCAGTGTTGTTTTTGGCAGCACAATTCTATTTTAGTTTCAGGCATAGTCGCTTGAATAGTTTTCACTTAGTTTTAGTCACATTTTAGTCACCTGGAATGTTCTAGTGTTAGTATAGTTTTACCAAATGACTAAATGTCATATGATTTTAGTCTGTAGATTTAGTCGACTGAAATGTATTTTGAAATGTATTTAGACCTTTCAGCATGCAACCAAGTGTAAAATGACTTATACTGGATCTCTTGTCCACTAGTCCCTTCCTAACATTTTAGTCTTAGTTTTAGTCATCATAGCTTAGTTTTAATTTAGTTTCCATTTAGTTTTCCTCAGTGAAAAAAGGTAGTCGACGAACTCAACTCTGTTTCACTCCAATACATTTCAAAGACAAATGTTGTACTTTTGACTCCACTCTATTTCTAGGAAGGGGAACAGTAGTACATTATGAATTAACTACACCACACCATATTTTAACTTACTCATTTGCAGTTCTGAATGGCATGTATACTTTAAAAAACAAATACTGTGTTTTTATTTAAATACTAGTAGTTTTACATCAGTATGTACTGATCCGTCTACTCTAAATTAACAAATAAAGTATCAATACTCAGTATGTCTAAAAGAGCAGAATATATCCACCGTTTACGCAGTAACAAAACAACATCTCAAAAAGAAAAACAAGTACTTTATGGTTCACACCACCATCGGTTCTCAATCACCAGAACATGTTCCTGCCAAGTATGAGGTTTTGGGACACAAACGTGCTTTGACACGTGGTGGTGCAGTGACATCCCAACCCAGTAATCCTGAAGACAGTCCTCTAGCACCACAGGCTAACCAGGGTATAACAGCAGTGTCTTAAATGACTGGAATGAAGTCAGCGTGTGTGCGTGCGTGCATGCGTGCGTGCGTGTGTGTGTGTGTGTGTGCATGCGTGCGTGCGTGCGTATGTGCGCTCGCTCACTTGCGCAGTCTGTCCTAAATCCTAATAAGGATGTAGTTGGTGAGCAGTGCAGATGGTATGTTTCTGTCCTGACTTGTTCCTTAGTTGCGTTGCCTTTCATCCATATTTCTTTCTTTACCTCCATGTCTGTCTCTCAGTGTCTGTCTCTCTTTTCTGTCAGTGTCACCGTCTATTTCTCCCTCACAGTCCCCACATCTCTCCTTTCTCCCTCTCTGTCTCCCTTGTGTCCTTCCATCCTGCACAGTTTACACAGCTTACTTTTTCCACACGTTGGCTCAGAGGAGGAGAGAGAGAGAGAGAGAGAGAGAGAGAGAGAGAGAGAGAGAGAGAGAGAGGGAGGGATGGGAGGCAAGCAAAGGAGGGGAAGGTGGCTAGGAGCAGAGTAATATAGTAAGAGAGTGGCGACACTATAGCGTTGACTCCCATTGTAACAATGGAATGTGGAAGTGCTCATTCTATCTCAATGGGATAGTTCCAGCCATAGGAGCAATGTTTGGAACTATAGCCCATAGGCACCCGCTTTGCGGCGAGATCAAAGCTACTACTCTACACTCTGGCTATAGGAGTAGAGAGAGGGAAGGAGGGATGGAAAGTAATACGGGGGAGTGAAAGGAGTGAGGGAGGGGAGACGGGTGGAAAGAGGAGGAGAGAGAGGAGGGCATGAAGGAAGGAGAGGAGGAAGACAGGAGGGTATGGAGCAGTGGCGCCATCAGGATGTAAAAAAGTGCAGGGACATTATTTGGGGAGGGGGGTGTCATGACCCACGTTGTGTATTTAATAGCCTGTCTGACACTTTGATCGAGTTGACACTGAGAGCAACTGCGGTTACTGCAGCCAATACAACGACTATTGCGCAGCAAAATGTAAACGGTCCTAGACCATGTGGCATGCACCAGCGCCGGTCGGGAAAAATTGTATGGCGCCTACTATGGTATAGACACATTCACAGAGGGTTGCCCTGGGTGCGGCCATTACTGAGGTGTACTGCAGCACTGATTAGCTACACCTGGCCTACGGAGCACTGCTCCATGGATTACACCTCAGTAATGGCCGCGCCCAGGGCACCCCTCTGTGGATTGGTCTATATGGAGAGGTGGTTCTGAGCAGAGAGATGGCCCAGGGTACCCCTCTGTGGATTGGTCTATATGGAGAGGTGGTTCTGAGCAGAGAGAGAGAATGAGGGTGTCACTGTCAGGCAGAAACTTTATATTTCCATAGTTTATGTTTGGGTTTTTTAGGTGGAGGGAGAGAGAAACAAGAAGAACGATCGGAAGACTTAAGAAACTAAGTCTGTGGTTTTTGAAAAATTATTTCATGTACCATCTTGTATATTTTGGGCCACTTTTAAGACCAGAAATAGGGTTCACCAACTACCAGGTTGTTCTTAAAATAGGCACAACACAGGGTTTCCGTAAACCCAAGTCCTTAAAATAGGTTTTAAAATGTGTGTGCAAAAGGGATGGAAAGAATTGTGGCCAGAGAGTGTGTTTATGCTCTGTGGAAGATTCAAAATTATAATAATTCCCTGACTCACACAGCCTCTGTGTTATATGCCAGTGAGAATGGGAGGCAGCCAGAAGGACTGACGGAGAGGGAACGTCGCAAGATGGTCATCTAGTGTGGGGGTTCTAAACCTGTGGGTCGCAACCAGGGGGGCAGTCAGACAGATATTTTGTGAAGCCACTAAGGAAATCGGGACTTCCTGAAAGTGCATATAATTAGGGATGCACCGATCCGGCTTTTTGGCATTCGATACCGATTTCGATACATGGGGGTCCAGTATCTGCCGATACAGAGTACCGATCCGATATCCCCCACAAAGAAACGTAATAACCTATTAAGCTGTATGCCTCACTGTGTGGAGTCTGGAATCATTATTTTGTGTAAGGTAACATCAAGGCTTGACTTAAACATTACTTTCCCAACTTTGTAAAACAAAATGTAACAAACACAGATATAAATGCACTGAATTATTTATTAAATAACTGTGCAACAATTAGACCAGGTTAATGTGTGCGCAGGCTAGCCTGGCTGCATTCCACATGTTATACTGTCAATACTACACTGCTGTGTCACAGAGGAGGTAGAGTTGTTTTCATACTGTAATTACACATAATTATCGGATCGGATCGGATCGGATAATGGATCGGCCACCGATCCGATACCCGATCTAGAATTTTAGCCTGGATCGGCGCCGATCTCCGATACGAGTATCGGATCGGTGCATCCCTACATATAATGGCCTGTTGTGGCACTGTCATTGGGGCCCAAAAAACCCCATATCTCCATAGAGGTCCATGTATTTGGGCCCAACTTCACCTAGACTGTATTACCTTAATAAACATGGTCATGAATACTTTCTGCTTCCAGTCACTAGTTTAAAGTCTCATTTCTCATGTCATAATATTATTTTTGGAAAATTATGGTCCCATTTATTAAAAAGATTACCATAAAGTTGCGTATGTTCTGAGGGGCGTGGCTACCGTTACAGTCTATGATCGGGAGCCACCCCCCATTCGAGTCAAAATAAAAACCAACGAAGAAGAAGGGGGGAAGTCCCGCCTCGTTGTCTGGGCCAGCCAATGGCGATTTACAATTCAAGGACTGACTGGCTTCATCTTACGTCCATATCAGACCCGGAGAACGCTTTGTCCATATTTTTTTTTACAGTCTATGGTCGCAACCCCTCGTGGGTCGCCATTATTATGTTATTTTCTTAGTTTTTTTACTCATAGGCCTAATTCAATAGCCACTTTCTTTAAAAAAAAAAAAGCAAATACAGAAGAGGCTATTGGAGAACCTGATTTGGATAGTGACACATGATCTGATGCAGGACAATATCACTATGACAGAAAGAGACAAGATGGGTCTGTTCCAAACTAAATACGTACTCGGTTGCCACACTCGTTCATTCGCCCCATAAATCCCATTGGAAGTGAGGGAATATGTTGTGAAATTCTAAGACTGCTTAATTTTTTTTACATTTTACACAATTTATCATAACATATCATTGCTGTCTGGAAGAAATTGTCTATATTTAAAACCACATCCTGTTAATGCTTGTTATTCGTTGAATATTTATATAAAACCCACACAGACAGACTTCATTGTTTTCAACCTGACGGCCCTATACTGTTTTATGGCGTATACATTTTTTAAATGACTAAAATAGCAGACCTACAAGCTCACAATACATTAGTATGCGTATAGCTAGTAGAGCTGCTATTTTTGTTAATTTTGAACAAACGCTATAACACTATTTTTCTACTCGGACACAGGGACACAGGGACGGACCCAGGGACCCAGCCACACACACACATAGCTGTCTATAGAGCACTGAAGTCCTGACGTAACTCCCTCATCCCTTCGATTCCCCTGGTTCGCGGAAGTAATTTCTCTATGGAGAATAACATGGGGTGATCTTAATATCGTCTAAGCGTTGTGGTCCAAAAATAAACAAGCTGTCTCAGCGTTATTGTCAGGGAGGTGTCTCTGTATCGTTTGCAACAGTCAGTCACTCATATTTGATACAGTCTGCTTCTAGCGAAAATGTAACTAATTCAGCAGCAGTAACATTAGCGTTTTCTCTCAGTCAGTTGATTCTTCATATCCATATGAGTGAAGCGGCCGGGATGACATGTTCATTTTTCAAACACAGTTCTTATATGAGGCGACCTAAAATCGCCTCAATGGGGATTTCAATGCAACTAAACAAATACATGAACCTGGGGACTGACGCCCTCTACTGAAAGTGACGTCAGACTTCGGTGCTCTATAGGAGTGGTTGCACCACTCAAAAATAGTAGAGAGCTAGAGAGTCAGATAACACAATTACATAGTATAGCAGATGGGCAGACATTGGCCGGGAAGACACACGTCAACCAGGCAGCCAATAGCAGTAGACATAAAAGAGACAAAGCCCCCCCCCCCCCCCCCCCCTCTTCCCCACACTGTAGTGGGTGCATGTGCACATCTTGTTACCGGGGCAGACCGGGGGGTTTTCCAAATCACCCAAATCACTGAATGCTCCTTTAATGTTATTTAGATATATGTTGTTTGGACAGATGCTACTACTGTAGGCTGATTGTTTACCTGGTATCTATAGTTTCTCTGAGGCATTACATTGTTCTCTATACTGTACGTGTTCTCTATGGCTGACTATATTGTATACCCTGTTGTAAATAGAGTTCATGCTTACTCGGCTTCTTACAATCTCGCACTTGTAAGTCGCTGTGGTTAGGAGGACGGAGTGCCTGCTAAATGCCCAAATTGTAAATGTCGAGGGCAAAAAGACATGCTGACAGACGCTGAGAATAAATGTTCACGGTCATAACCAGACACACAGTCAGACGCAGACTGTATATGGCCTGTGTGCATTCATCCGGTACGTGGGTTTTATTGCTAAGACAAAGGGTAGTTATGCTGACAGTAACAGCATTATGTCTTTAGCACATTTAGCATGGTCTCTGAATTATATATATGGAGCCATGTGTTCCATGTCATGCAGGTCTACTGTAAGTGCCTGTGGCTTTAATGTGCCCGCCGCGCTGAGAGGGTACAACTGCTTTTTCCATCTTCACCCCACTTTGGCTACAGATGAAAAAGGAAAATAGATTTGTTGGAAGGCGATATCAATTCCAGATACCCTGTGTGTGTGTGTGTGTGTGTGTGTGTGTGTGTGTGTGTGTGTGTGTGTGTGTGTGTGTGTGTGTGTGTGTGTGTGTGTGTGTGTGTGTGTGTGTGTGTGTGTGTGTGTGTGTGTGTGTGTGTGTGTGTGTGTGTGCGCGCGCGCGTGTGCGCGTGTTCACGTTAACGACAGCTGTTGCCTCTGTGATAAGAAGGTGATTTCCAATTTCCTTGACAACCCCAAATCACACTCAACCCCTGTAATTCAACTGTTAGAGTGTGTGTGTGTGTGTGTGTGTGTGTGTGTGTGTGTGTGTGTGTGCGTGCGTGCGCGCGCGCGCATGTGTGCGGGCAAACTGTCTGGTTGGCACTTGGCATTTTGTCTGGAATTATTTCTTTCCCAAATAGCTTTGCCATTTGTTTGAGTGCTTCTGGCCATGAAAGACCCTTGCAGGCTTTATTCTTATAGGTGCGGCAGGTCTACAAAACTATTGCTAAACGTTTCAACCCAGCGGAGAAGATTACCATTCTATACTACACAGGCTTATGAAAACATTGGAAAGATATAGTTTAGCTTCCCCAAGATGACAGGATGCAACAAGGACTACTGCCATTGATGGTAAATTGGACAAATATTCAAGGAGTGTGCAGTGCCTCTAGCTTTTTGGCAGCGTCCCTGACCTTCAGGCCGGCGGAGATAAAGATCCAGTAGGTGTTTAGCCTCGGAAACACAGACGTTTTTAATTCCAGGGAGAAAATAAAAGTCTGGGGTCCACTTCAATTTGGCATACAGTAGCGCAAACGTCGCTCACTCTCTGCTGATTTCTGATCGTCTGCACCTTTGTTACCCTAATTGACACACACACTCCTCTCTCTGTCGTTCTAATTAATTAGTCTCATGTCCAGCAGCTGTGCCTATAGTTTATCCCGACGGATTCTGCCGGGAGCTGCCTATGCCTTTAAAAGCATAGGTGAGTTCCAGGCTTGTAGGTGTTTGACATCAGCTCCTTGACTGGCCTCATTCCTCCTTCGCACTAAACTCTATACGTGATTGACTGGAGTCCCTCATGGCTGTATAGTTAGTGAATTTTCTGTTTTCGCTAATTAAATATCTTCGCTGAACATATATAGCCGATTGATTATCTCACAACGTGTTGCGACGCAAACAAGTCGATCTGCTATATATTCTGCAAAGGTTTCCCCCTAGAATACAGATGCTGGGTTTCAACATCAAGCAAGTATAACATTGTGAATTCATAGGGTTCACATTGAGACATGAGCAAGGTAAAAGGAGCACATGACCCCTTGCGTCTTTCTATTCTGGCCATGTTAAAAATAGACGACTGTGTATTAGTTTAAGTGGTTGATTTAATTAACTAGTTAAATTCTTTCCTGAATTGGAAACCGTGACGCATATTAATGCATTTGGGAGGAAACAATGGAAGCAGCGTACCGTAGCAGTGAGAGTGTAAGCAGCCACCTGGATCCAAACCCAGGCCAAACCAAACCTCTGCCTCTCATCCAAAGGGGACTCCCGCCGTGGCCATGGGAGACATTAGTCTTCCTGGCAGCCTATCAGGCAGCTAAATGTACAGTGGGTGTGTATGTTTTGAATGTATCCACTAAGTGACCCCAATGGAACAGGACCCCCGAACCCTAGCAGTATAACTGTCATGAGTCCTTTCACTGAGTTACTGTACTCTGTCCATTAAGGCACATGCCGTACAGTACGCTATGAAGCTGCCTGTTAACTGAAATAACTTTTACTCTGTCCCGAAGAAGAGCTATTTGGAATAACACTTTTTTCTCTTTTTCCGCTTCTTGAATTGACAATGCATGGTTGAGTGTGTAACCAAGAGACTTGGCTCAGAGAATGGTCCACTTTAGAGTCTAGTTAGACAGCCGTAGGGCGGCTGTGGCTCAGGAGGTATTGCAGGTCGTCCAATGATCCCTGGGACGGCGGTTCGAATCCCGCCTCCTCCTGTCCACATGTCGAAGTGTCCTTGGGCAAGACACTGAACCCCACATTGCCTCCAATGAGATGGTCGGTGTGAGCTCGCCACCATCGGTGTATGAATGTGGGAAGTGAGGACGCTGGCGTCGACTGTTCGTCGCTTCACCTCCCAATGTATGTATGAATGAATGAACCATTGTAAAGCGCTTTGAGCACTTGGAAATGCTCTATAAAAATGCAATTCATTATTATTATTATTATTAGCATTTAGCAATGAGTGTCTGCTAAACGGAATCACTGTTGCACGTTGTTCATAATATCTGTGATAGACAGTGGGGTAACGTATACAAAAGGTTGGACATTGATCAGGCTTAACCCATTTCGGGCGGGAACCCCTTTTGGTGTTTTAAACATTATGTTATACTTTAGCTATTCAAAAATAGCAGATCTACAAGCTCAAGCTCATGTTTATCCGTAAAGACAGACCGATTAATCGGACTGATTAATTAATCGGTCTGATTGATTAATCGAACCGATGCCGATTAATCCAATAACAACTCAAATCGGCCGATACCGATGTGTTTGCAATTAATCTCCCATCACTAGTTTCCAAGAAAAAGGCTGCGACTAAAGCAGAAGCTAAAGTGGTTGGGTCAACACAAACGGTGCGGGCGAGGCCCTAGCAACGGTGCACAGCAACCGGAGCGGTTAAAAAAATGAAACGCCGCGAGGCAATTATAGAGCGATATCAAATGCCTCAAGACGAGCCTACTCGTCATGAGCGCCCCCGCGCATGGCGTAACGTTAATTAATCAGGACGAGTATACCTGTCAAAGGGATCGAATGTGTTAACCATGTGATGACATACAATTCAACTTTAGCAAAGCCACTTAGACACTCCCACTTGGACACTTTCCAGCCAGGCTGTAAATATCATGGATTTTACACATTAAATACTGGTTCATTTTTGGAACCAGACCTTCAAAATCTCTTCCAAATCCATCAACCAGGCCTGCCATATGCACTGGAAGAATATGTGCGTGACATTTATTTTTTTAAACAATGTTTTATTATAAGAAAACGATTGGTGGAGAGGTTTGTCTAACGCATGCTATGGTTAGCTGTGATTGGACCATAGCAGTTTGGGAGGGGCTTAGCTATAGGTCATATGAATACTTGTGGATTTTGAAATGTTTTTACTACTGTCCAGCAGTAGTAAATACAGACGCAATTGGAGCAGCCTGTTGTGTTGACTCGGCTCATTAGTATTTTCACACAGATAAAATCAATGGTTGAAAATACCTACATCATGAAGCCCTCCCACCAACATGCTGTGGCTGCATGGAGCACGGTTAGGAAGTGTGCCGAAAATACACTAATGGGTTATTTTGGTTGCTGTGCTTATTTTGGTGTGTCGCCCACACCCCCCCAAAGCACCCCTCCAAACCAGGCAGTCGAGGCAGATGGCCGCCCCACCTGGAGCCACCACAGGTTCTGCTCTATAGGATTCCTCGTCATCATCGCCAAGCACTTGCTCACTGAGGAGTTGTTGGGGACTGATTTGACTGATTGATTACTTGATTGATAGATACATGTAGTGTAGTTTTTTTTTTCTTTCTCTGTGCCGTTGAAAAGACCAGTAAGTTAACTAGGCAAGAGACTAGTTAGAGAATGATCTAGAGGCTGGCAGTTTTAGATGCAGGATGAATTTAAGGGATTTTTACCTAAGGGAGCATCTCTCTCTCTCTCTCTCTCTCTCTCTCTCTCTCTCTCTCTCTCTCTCTCTCCAGTCATCCCTCCTTTCTTCTCCTCCTCTGTGTGGTCTGCTCATCCACCTCTCTCAGTTCTCACTCACTCTTTAACTTCACTTCAATTACTTTTAATGGAGGGGATTTCTGTCCCTGCCAGACACAGACACACTACTCTGTTAGCACCGGAGTTGTGTGTGTGTGTGTGTGTGTGTGTGTGTGTGTGTGTGTGTGTGTGTGTGTGTGTGCGTGCGTGCGTGCGGGTGTTAACATGCACACATACTGTACATTGCTTGTGGTATGGAAAGCCCTACATTTAAAAGTGAAATCACAATCATGCTGGATTTTTAAAGCACTTTTTTTTAACTGATCCTGCATTTCCGAGCATTCCTGATTGTGTGTGTGTGTGTGTGTGTGTGTGTGTGTGTGTGTGTGTGTGTGTGTGTGTGTGTGTGTGTGTGTGTGTGTGTGTGTGTGTGTGTGTGTGTGTGTGTGTGTGTGTGTGTGTGTGTGTGTGTGTGTGTGTGTGTGTGTGCGTGCGTGCGTGCGTGCGTGCGTGCGTGCGTGCGTGCGTGCGTGTGTTTATCACATGCAGGTATACAAGTATATTATTGTGTACATACATGCATTTTTACATACCTTTTGCCGGTTGTATTTTCGGCGAGTAATAATGTATAAATTCTGTTTTACTTTTTGATTGCAGCCATTTATGCGAGACTCTGCATAGAACAACTGTAGAATACATTTGAAGTAGTACAGTGCTGTATGCATTAGTATACAGTGAGGTGAATACATGTGAAGTAGTACAGTGCTGTATGCATTAGTATACAGTGAGGTGAATACATGTGAAGTAGTACAGTGCTGTATGCATTAGTATACAGTGAGGTGAATACATGTGAAGTAGTACAGTGCTGTATGCATTAGTATACAGTGAGGTGAATACATGTGAAGTAGTACAGTGCTGTATGCATTAGTATACAGTGAGGTGAAAACATGTGAAGTAGTACAGTGCTGTATGCATTAGTATACAGTGAGGTGAAAACATGTGAATTAGTACAGTGCTGTATGCATTAGTATAAAGTGAGGTGAATACATGCTCTTCTACAGTGTAGTATTACTGCAGCTTTTGCACATATTCATTCCTTTGCAAATTAAACTTCACACTTGGTTTGGCTTCCACAGCAATATGTGACAAATCCACCGCAATATACACTACACCTCCCGCAGGGCAGTGCGTGCGGGCGTGCGGGCGTGCGGGCGTGCGTGCGTGCGGGCGTGCGTGCGTGCGGGCGTGCGTGCGTGCGGGCGTGCGTGCGTGCGTGCGGGCGTGCGTGCGGGCGGGCGTGCGTGTGTGTAATCCATGGTGGTTGCTGTGAGCAGTCTGTCTCTTTGGGTCAGTGCCCATCACGATCGCAAGCATTGTTTTGCTGGGTTTGCTCTGCACTATGATACTACAACAGAGCACAGCATTCCACTCCTGTGCGTGCGTGCGTGCGTGCGTGCGTGCGTGCGTGCGTGCGTGCGTGCTTGCGTGCGTGCGTGCGTGCGTGCGAACCCCACGACATGAACAGAGAGAGACACTAGTGCAGCACCATATACTCAGGCATGTCTCTCTCTTCCAGTCATCCTGGTTCTCCATACAGTACATCTGGCCAGCTCGTTGGTGCTTTGCGCTCCTGCCGCTGCGCCTTTCTGTATGTGGAGTACATCCATCCACATACGGTATATTAAAACACAATTATGGCCTTGGACGTGTATACACGTCTTTACTAATCACACAAACTTTTTACTTTTGATACTTTAAGTACATTTTGATACCAATACTTCCTGGGCCATTACTTGTAACGGAGTATTTCTACATTACAGTATATTGCTACTTTTACTTAAGTAAAAGATGTGAGTGGTACTGTATCCACCCCTGCACATGGCGTGCCTGCAGTGACATGTCTCGGTGCGGTCGCCCCCTGGGGGGACAATCACAAGCAGATGCGTCTGTGCAGGTGTGCAGATGCTTCAGAAACATGTTGACAACAAAGCTGCCATGCATGCAGCGCTACCGGTGTACTGCTACCGGTGTACTGCTACCGGTGTACTGCTACCGGTGTACTGCTACCGGTGTACTGCTACCGCTACCGGTGTACTGCTACCGCTACCGGTGTACTGCTACCGGTGTACTGCTACCGGTGTACTGCTACCGCTACCGGTGTACTGCTACCGGTGTACTGCTACCGGTGTACTGCTACCGCTACCGGTGTACTGCTACCGCTACCGGTGTACTGCTACCGCTACCGGTGTACTGCTACCGCTACCGGTGTACTGCTACCGCTACCGGTGTACTGCTACCGCTACCGGTGTACTACCGGTGTACCGCTACCGGTGTACCGCTACCGGTGTACCGCTACCGGTGTACCGCTACCGGTGTACCGCTACCGGTGTACTGCTACCGCTACCGGTGTACCGCTACCGGTGTACTGCTACCGCTACCGGTGTACCGCTACCGGTGTACCGCTACCGGTGTACTGCTACCGGTGTACCGCTACCGCTACCGGTGTACTGCTACTGCTACCGGTGTACTGCTACTGCTACCGGTGTACTGCTACCGCTACCGGTGTACCGCTACCGGTGTACTGCTACCGGTGTACTGCTACCGCTACCGGTGTACTGCTACCGGTGTACTGGTACCGGTGTACTGCTACCGCTACCGGTGTACTGCTACCGGTGTACTGCTACCGCTACCGGTGTACTGCTACCGCTACCGGTGTACTGCTACCGCTACCGGTGTACTACTACCGCTACCGGTGTACTGCTACCGCTACCGGTGTACTGCTACCGCTACCGGTGTACCGCTACCGCTACCGGTGTACCGCTACCGGTGTACCGCTACCGGTGTACTGCTACCGCTACCGGTGTACCGCTACCGCTACCAGTGTACCGCTACCGGTGTACCGCTACCGGTGTACTACCGGTGTACTGCTACCGCTACCGGTGTACTGCTACCGCTACCGGTGTACTGCTACTGCTACCGGTGTACTGCTACCGCTACCGGTGTACTGCTACCGGTGTACTGCTACCGCTACCGGTGTACTGCTACCGGTGTACTGCTACCGGTGTACTACCGGTGTACCGCTACCGGTGTACCGCTACCGGTGTACTGCTACCGCTACCGGTGTACTGCTACCGCTACCGGTGTACTGCTACCGCTACCGGTGTACCGCTACCGGTGTACCGCTACCGGTGTACTGCTACCGGTGTACTGCTACCGCTACCGGTGTACTGCTACCGCTACCGGTGTACTGCTACCGGTGTACTGCTACCGCTACCGGTGTACTGCTACCGGTGTACTGCTACCGGTGTACCGCTACCGGTGTACTGCTACCGGTGTACTGCTACCGGTGTACTGCTACCGGTGTACTGCTACCGGTGTACTGCTACCGCTACCGGTGTACTGCTACCGGTGTACTGCTACCGGTGTACTGCTACCGGTGTACTGCTACCGGTGTACTGCTACCGCTACCGGTGTACTGCTACCGCTACCGGTGTACTGCTACCGGTGTACTGCTACCGGTGTACTGCTACCGGTGTACTGCTACCGGTGTACTGCTACCGGTGTACCGCTACCGGTGTACCGCTACCGGTGTACTGCTACCGGTGTACCGCTACCGGTGTACTGCTACCGCTACCGGTGTACTGCTACCGGTGTACTGCTACCGCTACCGGTGTACTGCTACCGCTACCGGTGTACTACCGGTGTACCGCTACCGGTGTACTGCTACCGGTGTACCGCTACCGGTGTACCGCTACCGGTGTACTGCTACCGGTGTACCGCTACCGGTGTACCGCTACCGGTGTACTGCTACCGCTACCGGTGTACCGCTACCGGTGTACTGCTACCACTACCGGTGTACCGCTACCGGTGTACTGCTACCGCTACCGGTGTACCGCTACCGGTGTACTGCTACCGCTACCGGTGTACTGCTACCGCTACCGGTGTACCGCTACCGGTGTACTGCTACCGGTGTACTGCTACCGCTACCGGTGTACTGCTACCGCTACCGGTGTACTACTACCGCTACCGGTGTACTGCTACCGCTACCGGTGTACTACTACCGCTACCGGTGTACTGCTACCGCTACCGGTGTACTGCTACCGCTACCGGTGTACTACTACCGGTGTACTACTACCGGTGTACTACTACCGGTGTACTGCTACCGGTGTACTGCTAACGTTACCGGTGTACTGCTACCGGTGTACTGCTACCGCTACCGGTGTACTGCTACCGGTGTACTGCTACCGGTGTACCGCTACCAGTGTACCGCTACCGGTGTACCGCTACCGGTGTACTGCTACCGCTACCGGTGTACTGCTACCGCTACCGGTGTACTGCTACCGCTACCGGTGTACTGCTACCGGTGTACTGCTACCGCTACCGGTGTACTGCTACCGCTACCGGTGTACTGCTACCGCTACCGGTGTACTGCTACCGGTGTACTGCTACCGGTGTACTGCTACCGGTGTACTGCTACCGCTACCGGTGTACTGCTACCGGTGTACTGCTACCGCTACCGGTGTACTGCTACCGGTGTACTGCTACCGCTACCGGTGTACTGCTACCGGTGTACTGCTACCGGTGTACTGCTACCGGTGTACTGCTACCGCTACCGGTGTACTGCTACCGGTGTACCGCTACCGGTGTACCGCTACCGGTGTACTGCTACCGGTGTACCGCTACCGGTGTACCGCTACCGGTGTACTGCTACCGCTACCGGTGTACCGCTACCGGTGTACTGCTACCACTACCGGTGTACCGCTACCGGTGTACTGCTACCGCTACCGGTGTACCGCTACCGGTGTACTGCTACCGCTACCGGTGTACTGCTACCGCTACCGGTGTACTGCTACCGCTACCGGTGTACTGCTAACGCTACCGGTGTACTGCTACCGGTGTACTGCTAACGCTACCGGTGTACTGCTACCGGTGTACTGCTACCGCTACCGGTGTACCGCTACCGGTGTACTGCTACCGCTACCGGTGTACCGCTACCGGTGTACCGCTACCGGTGTACTGCTACCGCTACCGGTGTACTGCTACCGCTACCGGTGTACTGCTACCGCTACCGGTGTACTGCTACCGCTACCGGTGTACTGCTACCGGTGTACTGCTACCGCTACCGGTGTACTGCTACCGCTACCGGTGTACTACTACCGGTGTACTACTACCGGTGTACTACTACCGGTGTACTGCTACCGGTGTACTGCTAACGCTACCGGTGTACTGCTACCGGTGTACTGCTACCGCTACCGGTGTACTGCTACCGGTGTACTGCTACCGGTGTACCGCTACCGGTGTACCGCTACCAGTGTACCGCTACCGGTGTACCGCTACCGGTGTACTGCTACCGCTACCGGTGTACTGCTACCGGTGTACCGCTACCGGTGTACTGCTACCGCTACCGGTGTACTGCTACCGCTACCGGTGTACTGCTACCGCTACCGGTGTACTACTACCGGTGTACTGCTACCGGTGTACCGCTACCAGTGTACCGCTACCGGTGTACTGCTACCGGTGTACTGCTACCGGTGTACCGCTACCGGTGTACCGCTACCAGTGTACCGCTACCGGTGTACCGCTACCGGTGTACCGCTACCGGTGTACTGCTACCGGTGTACCGCTACCGGTGTACCGCTACCAGTGTACCGCTACCGGTGTACCGCTACCGGTGTACTGCTACCGCTACCGGTGTACCGCTACCGGTGTACCGCTACCGCTACCGGTGTACTGCTACCGCTACCGGTGTACTGCTACCGGTGTACCGCTACCGGTGTACTGCTACCGCTACCGGTGTACTGCTACCGCTACCGGTGTACTGCTACCGGTGTACTGCTACCGCTACCGGTGTACTGCTACCGGTGTACTGCTACCGCTACCGGTGTACTGCTACCGGTGTACTGCTACCGGTGTACTGCTACCGGTGTACTGCTACCGCTACCGGTGTACTGCTACCGGTGTACTGCTACCGGTGTACTGCTACCGGTGTACTGCTACCGCTACCGGTGTACTGCTACCGCTACCGGTGTACTGCTACCGCTACCAGTGTACTGCTACCGGTGTACTGCTACCGGTGTACTGCTACCGGTGTACTGCTACCGCTACCGGTGTACTGCTACCGGTGTACTGCTACCGCTACCGGTGTACTGCTACCGGTGTACTGCTACCGCTACCGGTGTACTGCTACCGGTGTACTGCTACCGGTGTACTGCTACCGGTGTACTGCTACCGGTGTACCGCTACCGGTGTACCGCTACCGGTGTACTGCTACCGGTGTACTGCTACCGCTACCGGTGTACTGCTACCGGTGTACTGCTACCGCTACCGGTGTACTGCTACCGGTGTACTGCTACCGGTGTACTACCGGTGTACTGCTACCGCTACCGGTGTACTGCTACCGCTACCGGTGTACTGCTACCGCTACCGGTGTACTGCTACCGCTACCGGTGTACTGCTACCGGTGTACTGCTACCGCTACCGGTGTACTGCTACCGCTACCGGTGTACTACCGGTGTACCGCTACCGGTGTACTGCTACCGGTGTACCGCTACCGGTGTACCGCTACCGGTGTACTGCTACCGGTGTACCGCTACCGGTGTACCGCTACCGGTGTACTGCTACCGCTACCGGTGTACCGCTACCGGTGTACTGCTACCGCTACCGGTGTACCACTACCGGTGTACTGCTACCGCTACCGGTGTACTGCTACCGCTACCGGTGTACTGCTACCGCTACCGGTGTACTGCTACCGCTACCGGTGTACTACTACCGGTGTACTGCTACCGGTGTACTGCTAACGCTACCGGTGTACTGCTACCGGTGTACTGC
Organism: Protomyctophum parallelum; assembly: GCF_964188405.1. Taxonomy (NCBI): domain Eukaryota; kingdom Metazoa; phylum Chordata; class Actinopteri; order Myctophiformes; family Myctophidae; genus Protomyctophum; species Protomyctophum parallelum. The sequence goes on along the minus strand of NC_139705.1, from coordinate 27,023,639 downwards.
TACCGCTACCGGTGTACTGCTACCGCTACCGGTGTACTACTACCGGTGTACTACTACCGGTGTACTGCTACCGGTGTACTGCTAACGCTACCGGTGTACTGCTACCGGTGTACTGCTACCGGTGTACTGCTACCGGTGTACTGCTACCGCACTCGGTTCCGCGCTATGAGCTTGTAGGTCTGCTATTTCTTTTTTATCGTGAAAATGTGCCGCAAATCTTTCATATATCTTCTTTCACAGCGAACGTTTCTAACTCAAATCTTTGTAATAATCAAAAAATAAACGATTGTCATGAAATTATCCCCATCAAATATAAAGAATCAGCGCGAGACAGTCAGTCACATTACTAAGTGACCATAACATAACCTATAAGTCAAATAATGGTTCTGGACGTTTCTGCCCAAAATTGACAGTATGCTATACTGTATATATCGTATGCTCAGCACTTTGTAACAATTCTTGGTATACTGATCTAATAATTAATGTGATGCCTTATTGAAAAAGAAACAGAAAAAACAACAAATTCAAAACAAATATTCACAAATAGGATTGCACTTATACATTTGATGCAATTTGAATGCACACAATGGCCCCCGGCCACCAAGAGAGAACACATGCAACTGACTGGATGCAAAGCGTTCCCTCTGACTAACTGCCTCACCAGATCTAAAGCCTTTAGAGCTTCGTGTGGTTCCTGGCGACGAGCATATAGAGCCAGCTGGAGATGGAAAAAATGAGCTGA
>NC_139705.1:27010397-27015397 GCF_964188405.1 Protomyctophum parallelum | reverse complement strand
GAATGTGCACAGCAGCAGGCATGAGGTAAGCCCTCATGTTGTGTAAATGTATGCCAATTAGCCGCTACTGTATACCGCGTCTTATCAGCTCCGCTGTCCACACGACCACAGGGATACTGTAATCTGCTCATCTCTCGCTGCACACTCAAACCTGCAGTGTCAATTTAACTCAGCAATGGATAGAAGTGACGCTGACGATTCTACTGTACTCCATACTTTACTGTACTCAATTTCAAATTGAGGGGGAAATTATTGAATTACATTAAATATTGTGCCCACACCTTTTTTACTTGAGAGCCACTTTCAAAATGACCAGCATTTTGAACAAATTTGTTTAGAAATCCATGTCGTACACCCGCATCTCCACTAGCTAAAGGGTGCTGGGTTACGCCCCGAAAATAGCTGATCGAGCTTGTAGATCTGCTATTTTCGCTATTGTTGTCCAAAAGTGCCCTCTTATTAACAGGATGTCAGCCCCTGCCCCTCTAACAGTCTCTGTCTCTGCTCGTTGCTGCGTGATCTTGATCCAAGCTAGGAAGCTGTCCCTGACTCCCTGCTATCTAAATAGAAACACAATGTGTGAGTGATCCTGATCTGCAGGTCAGTGTATGGTTTCAATAGAGCCCAATTTAAGCCATGTACCACTTCATCACGTCACCACCGGCCCAGATATAGCCACGTTTGCGCCGGAGACACGCATGCATGCATGCGTGTCTCCGGTGCACAAACACGCACGCACGCATTGCATGCACAAACACGCACGCACGCACGCACAAAAAACTAAAATACAGTAAAGCCAGAGAGCGTGTGTGTGTGTGTGTGTGTGTGTGTGTGTGTGTGTGTGTGTGTGTGTGTGTGTGTGTGTGTGTGTGTGTGTGTGTGTGTGTGTGTGTGTGTGTGTGTGTGTGTGTGTGTGTGTGTGTGCGCGAGAGAGAGAAAGAGTATGAGGGGGACCAGTATACACAGTTAATTTCACCTTGACAGTTCTAAAGTTACGGGCAGAAGAGAGAGAGAGGAAGCGGGAGGACAGACAGACAGACAGAATGTCAGACAGACAGACAGACGGAGAGATCCGAACCATTCAGTTCCCCATCTCTTTCCATTCCCCACATCTTTCCTCCCACCTTTCCTCTCCTCATACCCCACCCCCCATACCCCTCCCCTTCCCTCCCACTCTCTCTCTTCTCCTCCCTCTCTCTTGCACACACACTCACACACACACTCTCTGGAGCTCTGTCTCCACTCTTGAATTAAGTCCATTATTCCTGCCTGTGTTTTCCCCTCTGAGCGCTGCCTTCTACTCCTAGCTCTCTGCACAGTTGACTTTGCATAGTGGCGCTGTAACTGACACAGTGACACAGCAAGCCGTTCACAGGAGCTGGTGTGTGTGTGTGTCTTTGTGTGTGTTTCAGAAGAGTTTTGTCTTTTGTGTGTGTTTTTTCCTAAGTGGAGCCAGAGTGTGTGTGTGACGGTTGAGTCCAGCGCAGCTGACTAGACAGAGGACTCTCTCTGCGGGCTCGTTTGAACTCGCAGAACACCGGCTGCTGATGTGGAACTCTGTGGACCTTTTTATTTTGCCCTGAAGTGAAGTGAGACTTTGTTTGGACTGGTCTGTCTCTCTGTCCCCCGGAGCCCTCAGGCACAGTTTCTCACCACTGGAATTATTGGAAGTGCAGGAATTAGAGGTTTCCTTTTTCCTCCCCTTTTCTTCTTTTCTTTTTACAGCTCATTTAAGACTTTTCGCCTGCCTTGACAGGTGGTGGTGATTGGTCACACGTACGCTCACAGTGTCCTGACTCCTGACTGAGAGACATTCCGCTTCACTTTTACCTTCATGGATTCTTTCGAAGTTGTTTTGTAGCCCTACTTACTGGATTTTGGTGTGCCTGTACGTCACTTTGGATGCAGATTTCATCAGACATGCCTGAGTCTAAGAATGGGTGTTTTGTGGGCACATAGCACTGCATCTGTGAGTGTGTGAGTGTGAGTGTGAGTGTGTGTGTGTGTGTGTGTGTGTGTGTGTGTGTGTGTGTGTGTGAGCGTGTGTGTGTGTGTGTGTGTGTGTGTGTGTGTGTGTGTGTGTGTGTGTGAGTGAGTGTACACGCGTATGCGTGTGTTGTTAATGCATGTGTGTGCGTGTGTGTGTGTGTGTGTGTGTGTGTGTGCATGTGTGTGTGTGTGTTGTATGGGTGTGCTTTAAATCAGTAACAGAAAAACAAACAAACAAACAGAGGAACTTGAGATCCATATGGTCTGCCTTCCGTCCCATAATGGACATTCTGTGATACGCAGAAATAAAGTGGTTGTAGTCGGAACCATGACGGGCTCAGGTGGACACTGATCCCGAATACGGAACGCTTGGAACTCTTTTGGAATGTATTGTCGCCCTGGAGACACAATAGGAGCGGTGAGTTGACTTATTTCTTCTCATGGCAAATGGAGATCATCTCACTTTCTAATTCTATCCTATATATTCTATTATTTTCATGTCAAGGACCCCCAAATTGACACTAATTAGCCCACGGACCCCCATTTGAAAAGATATGCCAGGGACCCCCATAAGAGAAGATTTTTACAGCTCTAGCAGTGATTCTCAACCCATTTTCAAGGACCCTCAGTTTGACGTGCATTAGTCTACAGACCCCCATTTAATGGCATTTTCTATCTCTGGGACCCCCAATTTATATTGTAAAATCAATGTTAATTTAACGCTGAGAGTGTACGGGTCCATTTGTACACTCTCAGAGTTACAGACCCATAGGGTCTATTTGGTTCCAAACTATCTGGGGGTCCCCTGGAACTCCATCAAGGACCCCTGGGAACCACTGCTGTAAGCCAAGGGCAAGTGCACGGGACTGCAAGTAATTCACAAATGAGTCCATGCACTGAAAGAGCATATTTGGAGAGTATGAAATCAACAATAATATTTAATGAACTAATATACTTCAGTCAGTCAGTATCATGTCCAGAGAGTTGTCTTCCTCACACAATCACATCAAGAGAGTAATGTAAAAATGTAATAGTCTATGTGTAAAAAGAAAACTGTAATCTCATCTTCATGCCACAGTCCAAAAAAGATCTAAATCAGTCTGAATGCTCGTTTGTAGTCTGTATAGATAATTATAGACAGCTGTAGTATCAGCTCTGGTCTCAGGTTTTTTGTTGTATCAGATTTTAGATAGCCTATAGGCTACTGTAGTAAGCCTAAATGTCTTTCTGTACGCATGCATTCCCTCTTTAAGATACGGCAGTGAACGGCGTCTTTTATCTATCCTGCAACGCAGGATTCATTTAGCCATTTGTAACTCTTGAGAGTACAATCCTCTAGACGTGTAGTGTGTATACTCACTATACTGTGAGAGTTCCATTGAGACAGAGGATATCAGTGTTTATTGTCCGTCTTTCGTACGGTGGTATAGTGGAGTTAAGTGACTTGGACACCGTGGAGAGGCAGTAGCAGTGGTGGAAAGTACATTTAAAGTGGAAAGTGCATTTCCTTGTGCTGTAGGCCTACACGTACAATTTTGTATTTGTATACTTTACTCGAGTACTTTACCAATTTTACTTCTACTTCACTACATCTCAGAGGCAAGTATTGTACTTTTACGCCACTACAATTATTTGAAAACTTTAGTTACTTTGTAGATTTTGATTATTATTACAAAACATATTTTACCCACTTCAGCCTATACAGCCCTGCATAATGATAATTTTGATGTCAACACTTTTGTACTGATTTTGAGTAAATTTTGAATTCCAGACTTTTATAATAAACAGAGTATTTCTATATTACAGTATTGATAGTTTAACTTTTTTACTATTACTTTACATTTGAGCACTTTTTCCACCACTGGGCACAGTGGGCAGTAGTGACATATGAGTCCATTGTAATGCACACAGCAGGACCCTGAGCAGTGTCTCTCTGTTGGGACAGTGTCTAGCCAGTGTCTCTCTGTTGGGACAGTGTCCAGCTAGGGGACTAGAGCAGTGTCTCTCTGTTGGGACAGTGTCCAGTCAGGACACTGAGCAGTGTCTCTCTGTTGGGACAGTGTCCAGCCAGGACCCTGAGCAGTGTCTCTCTGTTGGGACAGTGTCCAGCCAGGACCCTGAGCAGTGTCTCTCTGTTGGGACAGTGTCCAGTCAGGACACTGAGCAGTGTCTCTCTGTTTGGACAGTGTCCAGCTAGGGGACTAGAGCAGTGTCTCTCTGTTTGGACAGTGTCTAGCCAGTGTCTCTCTGTTGGGACAGTGTCCAGTCAGGACACTGAGCAGTGTCTCTCTGTTGGGACAGTGTCTAGCCAGGACCCTGAGCAGTGTCTCTCTGTTGGGACAGTGTCTAGCCAGTGTCTCTCTGTTGGGACAGTGTCCAGTCAGGACACTGAGCAGTGTCTCTCTGTTGGGACAGTGTCCAGCTAGGGGACTAGAGCAGTGTCTCTCTGTTGGGACAGTGTCCAGTCAGGACACTGAGCAGTGTCTCTCTGTTGGGACAGTGTCCAGTCAGGACACTGAGCAGTGTCTCTCTGTTGGGACAGTGTCCAGTCAGGACACTGAGCAGTGTCTCTCTGTTTGGACAGTGTCCAGCTAGGGGACTAGAGCAGTGTCTCTCTGTTTGGACAGTGTCTAGCCAGTGTCTCTCTGTTGGGACAGTGTCCAGTCAGGACACTGAGCAGTGTCTCTCTGTTGGGACAGTGTCTAGCCAGTGTCTCTCTGTTGGGACAGTGTCCAGTCAGGACACTGAGCAGTGTCTCTCTGTTGGGACAGTGTCCAGCTAGGGGACTAGAGCAGTGTCTCTCTGTTGGGACAGTGTCCAGTCAGGACACTGAGCAGTGTCTCTCTGTTGGGACAGTGTCCAGCTAGGGGACTAGAGCAGTGTCTCTCTGTTGGGACAGTGTCCAGCCAGGACCCTGAGCAGTGTCTCTCTGTTGGGACAGTGTCCAGTCAGGACACTGAGCAGTGTCTCTCTGTTTGGACAGTGTCCAGCTAGGGGACTAGAGCAGTGTC
>NC_139705.1:26975397-26997897 GCF_964188405.1 Protomyctophum parallelum | reverse complement strand
GGGATTTTAGCAGTTTTTGACAAGGGGGCGGGGGCATTCGAGCATGGGGCTAAATATGTATTTTTTAACACAATTTTACTGTGATTTATTTTTTTATGGTTTACTATAGTCCTAATAAACGCCAGGAAATTACATCTGGCCACAAAAGATCACGGGATCTATTGAATGTGACAAACATATTGAGCCTACTGTATACATACAGTATAAGCCTTCCCCCAGTAGGCTACCTTCACATTCAATAGATCCTGTGATCTTCTGTGGCCAGATGTAATTTCCTGACGTTTATTAGGACTATAGTAAACCATAAAAAAAGAAATCATCATAAAATTGTGTTAAAAAATACATATTTAGACCCATGCTCGAATGCCCCCGCCCCCTGTCAAAAACAGCTAAAATCCCCAAAAACTAAAGAAAGCAGCAAATGAAAAAAGATTAACACTCATCTTTTACTTTATCTAATAACAAACTAAAACATGAACCTTGGTTGAAAAAAACTAAAGTTGTCCTTTAAGTACACAATCCACTTATTGTTCATTGGTGAAAATGAGTGTTGGAACGGCCAGAGTTGGGTGCATTTGATACCTGTGCGGTATTTGAACTGGTACGTCTGAGTGTGTGTGTGAGTGAGTGAGTGTGTGTGAGTGTGTGCGACGTGCGTCCTTGTAGTTGTGTATTCGCTCAGATTGAGGTGTTGTAAAGGGATATGTGTGTTTGACAGTATAGCAGATCCTCTCAGCAAACACTATCTGCTATCTACAATTATAATCGTAACCCCTAGGCTAGTGTATGGCATGTGCCACTTACTGTACGTTACGTACATGTTCGTACCCCCCCCCCCCCCCCCCCCCCCAATCCATACAGTATATGAAAGCGGCGACCGTCAATTTACCTTTTAGTATTTGCTCCCGTTGCTATGGAGAGCCTCCGTCCTCACCAGCTATGGGATTTTGAAATCCAGCTCCATTGAGCCTCCATTATAACAGGATTTTGTATCTTGTATCTCTAAAGCTTCGAGCGCTGTCCGTGGTGAGCTGTCGCACATCCCAACGATCGTAAATCCATTTGTGACTTTGTCTCGTGTCGCTGCGGACATGTTCAACTGTTTGTAACGAGAGCTAAGGCGTATGAGCTTACGGGTAACGATCAATGTCCTCACAACAACAGCCCCCACCTCACTGAATAACCCGGAAATGAAACGAGGATCGTAGAGTGAGAGCGGACAGGTGGCACAGGTTAGGTGTGCTTATGCTAACACCTAGTGGCAATAACAGAGTTAAAGGGGGGAAAAGATTATACTCTCTCCCCCTCCTCTCTCTCTCCCTCCTCTGTCTGTCACTGTCTCTCCGACCTTGCTCCACAATAGCCGTTAAGTTGTACTCGTTTCACACATGCACATACACACCTATACGCACCCAAACAGATACTATACAAGCACAAACATAACAAAATATACAATCTATCATGGAAATATTTGCACACACAGACACACAAATTGCACGCACGCACACATGCACGCATGCACGCATGCACCAAGACATACTCAAAGAAATTGGAGAAACTTTGCTGATATACACAGATACAGCACATGCACACAGTCGGACACACACACACACACACACACACACACACACACACACACACGTCACACATGCAGCCTCGCTCTGGTTCATGTGATAGTCAGCCATATCCTTTTTACAATAAACACCCCTGAACAGTAGCCAACCGTAATTTGTGGTTGCTGTTATTCTTGGCTGGGCTTTGAGCCACACAGACATCACACACACACACACACACACACACACACACACACACACACACACACACACACACACACACACGCGCGTGGCGGCAGCGTTGTGTTTCATCTCTGGAGTATTGTGAGATATAAGATGCCGGCTCAGCGCCCGACACAACCACATAAACCAGCGATCTGTTCCATTTGCAAGAGCCAGCAATTACAGCCTTTACTAAACACACCAAGGACTTACGTCTCTGTGAAGGCCCCGACGCAACCAATCAATTACACTGAGCCTTGTATTTAGACAGAGGTAGACAGTATACATGTAGGAGACAGGAACAGGCTATGCTTGTTGCAGAGAGCAGATCAAGGTCAGTGCTTCACTGAAGCACACTTCCGCTTCTATCTAGACTGCATGCACATCATCATTAGGAGTCAAATGTTTTCATTTCGGTTAGCACGTCAACGTGTTGAGACACTTTCAAAGTGGTCACTTTGTAGAAGTTTTCCTTTTTGAGGGGCAGCTTTTGTCTCGACACGTCTCGATATTTGCCATTTGACGATGAAAGGAGAAATTCCGCCAAATATGACATACATTTGTGGCAACACAAACATCAGATGCCATTGATGACAATGGCATCTATTTATTTTATATCATATGTAGACCAACAAATCGGCTAACCATTTCTCTAACCATAATTCAGTTCAATTCAGTTCAATGAGAGGATAAATTAGTCATGTGCCTCAAATATGATGTAAATTTAGTCCCCACACGTCTCGATATTTGCCATTGACAGAAATTACGGTCAAATGTCTGCCAAATATGATGTAAATTTGTGGCAACACAAACATTAAATGCCATTGACAATGAAGGGGAAATGTATGTCATATGTAGACAAATTGGCTAACCAATCACATAAATTCAGTTGTTCATGAGATGATGTATAATGATAAGAGCGCCCCTCACTTCACACGTATGGAATATGGAATGTCAGAACAGGTCAGCTCCATATATGGAGATCTAAGGGTGGCAACCGGGGCAGTGTCTTGAGTGTACAGGGTTTGATGAGGGCCAGGTAGGGCCATTTTCGGGCCTTTGAAAACTCTAGTTTTCGCCGGCTGCCGGGCGCAGCTGCACAAATAACTTTGGGGCAGGCCCGACTAGAGTTTAAATGGACAGGTATCAGTCAAAAGGGAGACATTGAAGTGGAAGGATGGATGGGGAAGGATCAACATATTGAATGTCAGAACAGGTTCTGACATACATCCATATACTAATATTGATTTACTATTTACTATCATCCCTGATGATGTCACGTGATGTCACAAGACCTGGGCACCATATATGGAGGCTTTCCCCATGTATGGGGATTTTGAGTGATGTACTGACTGACTGACTGACTGACGGGAAATGCACAATTTCGGTCGCATTAACTTTCAAGGTAGCCTAATTTAAAATCAAGGCCGACTCCTTTATTTTCCTTTTTATTTAAGCACAAGCTGTAACAGAGTAGGCCTATATCGTTGCTTTGCAAATGTTTCCATGCCAAGGGCCCCCAAATAGCCATAGCCTTTAGCCTCTGGATATAGAAAAAATGGCAACAAAAAAAGAAAAGAGAAAATGGCCAATCTAGAAGTGCCCAACACATTGATGTGACGTCACGTTTGTAGATCACAACTCTTTTCATAAATGAAAAAAAACAGTGGAGGGAATCACTAAATGTTCACACAGGCTAGAGTGTGTGCTTGTGTGTGAGCTTGCCTGCGTGCGTGTGTGCAACTAATATTCACACATCTTTTACACTTAGTACAAGTGCTGTACTGGAATGTCTATAGCCCGTTCTTTACACTTTTAACAATATCTTCTTCCAACACACACAGTGACTGAGCAGTGGCTCAGGGGTAGAGTGACCGGATGGAAACCGCAAGGTTGCCAGTTCAAACCCGGGCTCCCCCAGAGTTAGTGTTGAAGTGTCCTTGAGCAAGACACTGAACCCCTAATTGCTCCCGATATGCAGGTTGGTGCCTTGCATGGTTTCCTCCGCCATCGGTGTGTGAATGTGCGTGTGGATGGGTGAATGTAATGCACAGTCTATGTAAAGGTGTGTGAATGTGTGTGTGAATGGGGGAATGTAATGCACAGTCTATGTAAAGGTGTGTGTGTGTGAATGGGGGAATGTAATGCACAGTCTATGTAAAGGTGTGTGTGTGAATGGGGGAATGTAATGCACAGTCTATGTAAAGGTGTGTGAATGTGTGTGTGAATGGGGGAATGTAATGCACAGTCTATGTAAAGGTGTGTGAATGTGTGTGTGAATGGGGGAATGTAATGCACAGTCTATGTAAAGGTGTGTGAATGTGTGTGTGAATGGGGGAATGTAATGCACAGTCTATGTAAAGGTGTGTGAATGTGTGTGTGAATGGGGGAATGTAATGCACAGTCTATGTAAAGGTGTGTGTGTGAATGGGGGAATGTAATGCACAGTCTATGTAAAGGTGTGTGAATGTGTGTGTGAATGGGGGAATGTAATGCACAATCTTATGTAAAGCGCCTTGGATAAAAGCGCTATATATAAATGCACCATTTACAGTACCATTTATGTATCTCGTTTGGATCAATCTTCTTCAGCCTAAGCTAATATAGGGTATGTATGCTATGCATGCTGTCACTATTAAACAGACCGACGTAATGAATACGACACATCGATTTGAGCATCATAGGAAAGGAGCTACAGTAGATCAAGAAAACAAGTGAACAATGAAAGACCCACAGGCAGGGACCCATGTCAGGCAGGGACCCATGTCAGGCAGGGACCCATGTCAGGCAGGGACCCATGTCAGGCAGGGACCCATGTCAGGCAGGGACCCATCCCTCCATGTCAGGCAGGGACCCATGTCAGGCAGGGACCCATGTCATTCCATCAGGCAGGGACCAGGCAGGGACCCATGCCATTCCACCAGGCAGGGACCAGGCAGGGACCAGGCAGGGACCCATGCCATTCCACCAGGCAGGGACCAGGCAGGGACCAGGCAGGGACCCATGTCATTCCACCAGGCAGGGACCCATGCCATTCCACCAGGCAGAGACCAGGCAGGGACCAGGCAGGGACCCATGTCATTCCACCAGGCAGGGACCCATGTCATTCCATCAGGCAGGGACCAGGCAGGGACCCATGTCATTCCACCAGGCAGGGACCAGGCAGGGACCCATGTCATTCCACCAGGCAGGGACCAGGCAGGGACCCATGCCATTCCACCAGGCAGGGACCAGGCAGGGACCCATGCCATTCCACCAGGCAGGGACCAGGCAGGGACCCATGCCATTCCACCAGGCAGGGACCAGGCAGGGACCCATGTCATTCCACCAGGCAGGGACCAGGCAGGGACCAGGCAGGGACCCATGTCATTCCACCAGGCAGGGACCAGGCAGGGACCAGGCAGGGACCCATGTCATTCCAAATCCTGTAACTATTACATACTTCTGAAGGCAACTCTAGGGTTTTTTTTTCCACTGGCTGGAGCTCAACTATTATAGCTTATGTCTACTAATTCAAACCGAACTGTCTTAGGTAGTGTTTTCCTCCAGAATGAGCTCTTGGCAGGAATAGCCGTGGCTGTGAAGCGGCACTTCAGGGCCTTGTGACACTAAAACTTTCCATTGAGACCAATACGGTTTCATTGCTGCTCTCGATGAGTTACAGGTCCTTATGAAACACAGGACTCTACGGCTCCACCGCCTGGCAGGAGAACAGCTGGAGGGCACAGTTAGAAGAACTAAAATGGCATTCACTTCTAGTCATTTTTACTAGTTGACTAGTTGTTTAACTACCTATTATGTAAAAAAATATATACATATTTTTTTGGGAATACATATTTGTACATTTAAAAACTGTGTACATTGGTGACCATAACTATAATCTACCTGATCTTAAGGCCTACAAAATCGGGAAGAAACCTTCTTCTTATCAACTAGTCAACTAGTAACAACAAGGTTGACTAGTGGATTTACTAGTGACTAGTTGCTTAACTCAATGTCTGCCAAGGACTTAATTAATGCCGCATGCGGCCCGCGGATCACCAGTTTGACACCCCTGCGGCCTAGTCTATACATAGTGAACTAATAGTCGACCGGGTTTGTTCTGTATCGTACAAAGGTTCGCTCCCCCTACAAAGGGAATCTCAGTTCAAGTCATTGGTGCCATTCCTGAGTGTTAGTTTGTACATTTGAACAGCAAAGCTTTAACTTTTGACTCCTTTAACTTCATGTGACTTGGGGTTTAGAATGTAATGAAAAGATCAAATGTGGGTCAGTGGACTTAGTAGTTAGCAGTTTTATGTTCTCATATAAATCCTGCTTTAGAAACCAACTGGCCTTGGCTTCGTTTGACAGAACATTCATATAAAGTTTTGACACTAGATACGTGCATGCATGCATGCCAGATACAGACATGGGTGCGTTCATACACACGCACACACGCACACGCACTCAATACACATACACACACTGACACTTTCTCTCCGTCAAACACATTGCATCCTCACACAGATAACTATATATTATTATCTTTTATTTGCTTTTAACATTTCATTTACATACAGTTGTAAAATGCAAGTTAAATACATTCCCTAACTGAACAATTTCAAACCCTTCCCCGACCCTTCCTAGTACAAGAAAACTATCAAATGCATGTTTTACTTTATGACCATGGTTATCTGTGCTACCACATGAATAAAATAAACATGACAACAAAAAGGAAGGACAAGCAGACAAAAAATAAAAATAAAAATAAATAAATAAATAAACAACAACAATCTCTGTTATGCTTCAAATATTTCTCTCCAGTTCATGTCCCATATTTGGTATGTAATCCATTGCCCGACCCCAGATCTTCTGAAAGTGTAATAATTTTCCTTTCACGTTATACATGATTTTTTCTGGTGTGCAATAGGATAGTAGTTCTGCCCACCATTGTTTAGTCGGGGGAGGGGGTTCAGATTTCCAATGACAAAGAATACATTTTTTTGCAGCAGACATTGCTAACAGAGTAAATTTCTTCTCAAAGGTGTCAAGGTTACTCAGCATAGAGACATCACCCAGCATAGCTATTCGTGCGTCAGGAGTCACAGTTTTTCCAATAATTTTTGAAAGTTGTTCAAATATGAATTTCCAATAATAATTTAGCTTCCGGCAATTCCAGAACGTGTGGATTAGGTCTCCTTTAACATGTTGACATCGAAGACAATTGGGTGATGTCTCGTGGCTAAATTGATATAATCTGTGAGGTGTATAATAAATTCTGTGTATTATGTTAAATTGAATTAACCTATGGTTGGAGTTTGTTAAAGTTGTTTGGGAGTTCTGGAGCAATGACTGCCATTCTTTCATGGTATATTTGTGTTTAATGTCTTTTTCCCATTTATTTTTTTGTTGTAGCATTTTATCATCTTTCTGCTCAGTGTTCATCAGTGTGTAAATTTTAGATATGAGGCCCTTTGATGATTTTGTAGTGTTAAACAGTTTCTCAATTGGTGTTTCAGACATATGGGGATAGCTATAACTGTTATTTTTTATCCAATTCCGTATCTGTAGGTATTTAAAAAAGTTGGATGAAGGTAAATTATATTTCGTTCTCAGGGAATTAAAATCAGAAAAGATGCTTTGGTTATACAAGTCTCTTATTTCACTGATTCCCTTGGTTCTCCAGTTTTCAGATATTCCATCACTAATAATTTTGGGGACACAAGGATTGTTCCACAGAGGCATGCTCATTAACAAGTTGTTTTGTTTTCCCATTAGTTTAATAGTTTCTTTCCAACATGCAAAGGTGTGATGTATAATCTGGTTTTTAGTGATAGAGTTAAGGGTTTTTTGCGTGTCTATAAAGGGGATTACCTGTGGTGGAATAGGATGGATTATGTTTTCTTCCAGTTTAACCCATGCTGGTGTGGGCAGGCTCTCACTGTTGAGCCAACACCAAATAACACGTGATTGACAGGCTAGGTAATACAGTCTGAAGTTGGGGAGGTTTAAACCCCCTTTATTCAGGGGAGCCTGTAGTGCTTTTAGTCTGATCCTAGCCCGTTTCTGGGACCACAAAAACATTGAGATGATTTTGTTCAGTGATGTAAACAAGCTTGGTGGGCAGCTAAGTGGGATTGACTGGAACAAATAAATTAGTTTGGGCAGAACATTCATCTTAACCACATTAACACGTCCTATCAAGGAAATTGGTAGGTCTTTCCATTTGTATAGGTCGGTTTTGATTTTTTCCATAATAGGTAAATAGTTATTTTGGTATATTTGGGTCAGATCGTTAGATATTTGGATTCCCAGGTATTTGAAGCTTTTTGGTGCCCATTTAAAATGGGTAACCAATGGGTGGGTATTGTGAGTGGTAACACTATTGAGTGGCATTATTTCACTCTTGTCATAATTTATCGTGTAACCAGATATGGCACTGTATGCCTCTAATATGCTGAGTAATTGCGGCAAGGATTTATCTGGTTGGGTAATATAAATTAGTAAATCATCACAATATAGTGAGAGTTTGGATTCGTTTGTTCCAGTCTTTATGCCACTTACATTGCTGTTGTTCCGTATTGCCACCGCCAGCGGTTCAATGGCCACGGCGAACAGATATACGGAGAGTGGGCACCCCTGTCGTACTCCACGTCCCAATTGGAAGGGTTTGGAAAGTATACCATTTGTCAATACTTGTGCCTTCGGAGAGCAATAGAGCATCTTAATATAATTAATAAAGACATCACCAAAATTCATCTGCTTCAGAGTATAAAAAAGATATTCAAATTCTATTGTATCAAAGGCTTTTCGAGCATCCATCGAGATTACAAATCTTGAGTCATTCGTTTGTTTAGAGAGTTCAATGATATGAAAAAGTTTTCTGATATTGTCAGAACCCTGTCGCTGCTGAATAAAACCTGTCTGATCCTCGTGGATTAAGTGAGACATCACAGGGTCCATTCTTAGTGCGAGTGCTTTAGAAAATATTTTATAATCCACATTTAGCATTGACAGGGGCCTATAGGAGTCACAAAGTTGTTTATCCTTAGAGGGTTTAGGAAGTACATTGATTGTTGCTAATTCTAGACTTGGTGGCAATTTGCCGTTATTGAGACTGTCTTTGAGCATGTCCATATAAGGGCGGATTAATTTATTTATGAACAGTTTATAAAATTCGGCAGGTAGGCCGTCGGGACCGGGAGCTTTGCCCGTTTGCAATGAGTTAATAGCCTTGTTGATTTCTTCCCTTGATATTGCTGTTTCAAGGGAAGTTCTGACTTCTACAGGAAGCTTAGTAATTGGTAAGGTTCCCAGGAAATCCTCACATTTTGTAGCAGTTGATTCTTGGTTTTCAGACTTATATAGATTGTGGTAGAAACTTTCAAAACGCTGGTTTATCTCTTCAGGTTTATGTAATACATCACCATCCTTAGATTTGATTGAGTCTATTGTTTTTGCCATCTCTTCTTTTCTTATTTGCCAGCTGAGAAGTTTGCCGGTTTTGTCCCCCTTTTCATAGTAGTGGTATTTAGTTCTAGCCATGTCTGCTTCTACTTGGCTAGTGGTTAAATTGCTATATTCAAGCCGCTTTTTTACTAGTATGTGAAGAATTTCTGCTCTATTGGTTTCAGCATGTTTTTTCTCTAGTTCGTGGATTTCTTTGTCTAGTGTATTTAGATACTGTCTACTTTTTTTTTGTTTAGAAGCTCCAAAAGACGTTATCTGACCTCTTAGGAAAGCTTTCAGTGTCTCCCAGATTATGCTTGGGGAGGCGGAGTTTTCATTAATTGTTAAAAAGTCGTCGATTTGCTTTTCTAGGAAGTTAACAAAATCTGGGTCGTTAAGGAGATATGGCTTGAATCTCCAACGCTTAGTTTTAGGTTTGTCCAAATGTTGTTTCACCTTCAATTTCAATGGACAGTGATCCGATATTGTAGAGGCTAAATATTTACATTCAATTACATTGTGTAGTAGTGATTTAGTTGTTAAAAACAAGTCTAATCTGGAATAAGTGTCATGGACCACAGAATGAAATGAGTATTCCCTTTCCAGTGGGTTAAGTACTCTCCAAACATCGACTAAACCCATTTCAGACATACCATCCCTTACTACTTTAGCTGCAGTACTTAATGGCTGGGGGTTCCTATTAGATCTATCTGATGTGCTCAGTGTTAAATTATAGTCACCTCCAAGGATACATGTGCCATAGTTTTGTGCAGAGGATAATAAAATGTTCCTAAAAAAGGGTGCATCGTCTTTGTTGGGGCCATATAGATTAATAAGTGTAAATGGTTCGTGATTTATGTCACATTTGAGGATTATCCATCTACCAGCAGTATCTTTTTCTTGAGAACGTATTTTTAGATTCAACTGTTTGTGACATAGTATGGCCACCCCTCTTGATCTGGAATTAAATGAGGAATAAAATACTGACCCAACCCAATCTCTTTGCAACTTCACATGCTCTGCATCAGTCAAGTGGCTTTCCTGAATAAATGCAATGCTGCAATCTTGATTCTTTAAATAGTTGAGTATCTTTTTCCTTTTAATGGGATTATTGATGCCCTTAACATTGAAGGACATAAATGTCAGAGTGCTAGTCATCTAAAATCATTTTCAATATCTGCTTTAATAGGGGTTTAATTGTGGTTTTGTTATAGAGATTGCAGCATTCCATTTGTACGTGAGTGCGCGTGTGTGTTTTTGCGCACACACACACACACACACGTTTACAGTGCATATGTCTACAATTAGTCATTCCAGTTGTGCCATACAGTCTGTCATAATTCACGAGGTCACATGCATTGAGTTCATGAAGATAATGTGTATTTGTACTAGTTCCCCCCCCACCCTTCACATCCCCCCATACCCTCCCCAAACAGAAAGTAAACCACAACATAGGCTCACTAGTCCTATATTTCCCTACTTGGCTCCCTGTTAACTTCCCCTTTAAATTGCCAGGTGGCACACCACTATTTGAACCAGGCTGTGGGGCGCTAAATAAACAACAAAAAAAATAAATAAAAATAAAATAAAATAAAACTAAGAAACCAACAATACAAGCAAGCAAACGGTTCAGTAATAAGGCGGAAAAATAAATAATTAAATAAATAATTATAAATAAAAAGGCTACCAATTTTACTTCAGGTCAGGTGTTTTTTTTTTTTTTTTTTTTTTTTTTTTTTTGTTTTGTATTTTTTTTTTAATGATTTATGAGCCTACATGATCTAACTATCCTTTCCCATTGCAAAGGCTACGAGAAGAAACAAAAATGCAAAGTTCTACAACTATAGTTGCCCACCAACACCCTAAAAAGTAAAATATCCACCCCAAAGAAAGAAAAAAAAAAATATATATATATGATTGAATGTGATAAAACAAGGGAAAAAGAAAAATATATAAACACCACAAGCAGTCAAGAGCAAAACAACTAGAAATTAACCATTACGTTTGTTTTTATCAGTTTAGATACTTGTCCTTTAATTATCCACGTTCAAGGTTGTTTCTGAATTTTCTAATAGCTCATTTAGTAATGTGTGTGTCTTAGTTTTGGCTACTTATCTCATCATCTCACGGTGTTTGTCTTGGTAGTAGGGGGAACTTCAGTTGCCCTTGCCCCCCCAGTCATTTCATCCTGGCGCCGGGCCTGATCTGCCCGCTTTCAGCCTCATTCAAGTCCACGGATGAAATCTTGTGCGGCTTCTGGGGAATGAAAATCACGGGGGGTCCCGCCGTGTTCGACTCTTAGTATTGCTGGGTGTCTCATTGAGTAAGACAGGTTTTTAGATCTGAGTATGCGTTTCACGTCGTCAAACAGCTTGCGTTTCTTCATCACCTCCTGGCTGAAGTGACTGTAAAAGTTTATCCTGCTTCTGGTGGTTTCCTCGGTCCCGCCATAGTACAGTTCTCCCTTCTCCCTCGCCAGGCGCATGATGGTGTCTTTTTGTTGAGCTCGTAGTAGTTTCAGTAGTATTGGTCTAGGCTTGCTGGGGTTTGGTTGTTTTAATTTCAAGCGATACGCGCTGTCAATCAGCACGGGGCCGCCGAGCTTTTCTTCACCAAACAGCCAAAGTAGAAAAGCGGCTAAGAAGCCGACGAGGTCCTGTTTCTCTACTGTCTCTGGTAGCCCCTCCAAACGAACGACTGTGCGCAATGAGTTGTCTTCATACTGTTGGACTTTTCGTTTTACAGCAGTCATCTCTTTTTCTAGTTTAGTGATTGTTTCGTGAGCCGTCTGGATGTTGTCCTCGTTGCTGCTGACTCGTTGCTGCACTTCTTCCACTTGTTCGGCAAGCGTCGTCATCGAGCCTCTAATTGTTTCCAAACTGGTTTGAATATCAGTTGTCTTTTTATCAAACTGTTGGAGCAGTTCAGTTCTGCTTTGCTGGATGGCGTTCCACAATGTTTGTAAGGTGATTTCACCTGTAGCCATTGCGGCCATGTTGTGCTGTAGGCTGTAGAAGACCAGTGTTTGTAGCTCCGTTTGTTGGCTGGGTCTGCTGCTTCTCAGAAGGTTCCTTGCTTCTTGTTTGCCGGTTCCAAAGTTTACAAAAGAGTAGTGTCGTTTAGTTTAAAATGAAGTAATCATTTCGGTTGGTATAGCGCTTATAATTTAGTTTTTTAAAATAAAAGTGGTGAGCCCTGTGCACCTGCCTCACACCTATGCGGCCATCTTGGATCTGCTACACAGATAACTATAGTGCTCAAACTGCCTTCAGTTAACTATACAAGAAGCTAAAAATAACGTTGTACATATACTCCCAGACCTTCAAGACAAGCTTTTTGGCCAGGCGTCCACTGAATCGGGAGAGCTAAAAATCCAGTGACTGTGAGAGGTACCAGAGGCCACAGTCAGTCAGTCAACTGGCAGGGTTTAGTATTATTATTTTGGGATGTCGGCGCCATCACATCCATATATATGATGATGATATGGTGATATTGTTGAGTGGTTGTGTGTGAATGTGAGCATGCTGAATAAGCACCATCACATCCATAGTGATATTGTTGAGTGGTTGTGTGTGAATGTGAGCATGCTGAATAAGCACCATCACATCCATAGTGATATTTTTGAGTGGTTGTTTGTGAATGTGAGCATGCTGAATAAGCACCATCACATCCATAGTGATATTTTTGAGTGGTTGTTTGTGAATGTGAGCATGCTGAATAAGCACCATCACATCCATAGTGATATTTTTGAGTGGTTGTTTGTGAATGTGAGCATGCTGAATAAGCACCATCACATCCATAGTGATATTTTTGAGTGGTTGTTTGAATGTGAGCATGCTGAATAAGCACCATCACATCCATAGTGATATTTTTGAGTGGTTGTTTGAATGTGAGCATGCTGAATAAGCACCATCACATCCATAGTGATATTTTTGAGTGGTTGTTTGAATGTGAGCATGCTGAATAAGCACCATCACATCCATAGTGATATTGTTGAGTGGTTGTTTGTGAATGTGAGCATGCTGAATAAGCACCATCACATCCATAGTGATATTTTTGAGTGGTTGTGTGTGAATGTGAGCATGCTGAATAAGCACCATCACATCCATAGTGATATTGTTGAGTGGTTGTGTGTGAATGTGAGCATGCTGAATAAGCACCATCACATCCATAGTGATATTTTTGAGTGGTTGTTTGAATGTGAGCATGCTGAATAAGCACCATCACATCCATAGTGATATTTTTGAGTGGTTGTTTGAATGTGAGCATGCTGAATAAGCACCATCACATCCATAGTGATATTGTTGAGTGGTTGTGTGTGAATGTGAGCATGCTGAATAAGCACCATCACATCCATAGTGATATTTTTGAGTGGTTGTTTGTGAATGTGAGCATGCTGAATAAGCACCATCACATCCATAGTGATATTTTTGAGTGGTTGTTTGTGAATGTGAGCATGCTGAATAAGCACCATCACATCCATAGTGATATTTTTGAGTGGTTGTTTGAATGTGAGCATGCTGAATAAGCACCATCACATCCATAGTGATATTTTTGAGTGGTTGTTTGAATGTGAGCATGCTGAATAAGCACCATCACATCCATAGTGATATTTTTGAGTGGTTGTTTGAATGTGAGCATGCTGAATAAGCACCATCACATCCATAGTGATATTGTTGAGTGGTTGTGTGTGAATGTGAGCATGCTGAATAAGCACCATCACATCCATAGTGATATTTTTGAGTGGTTGTTTGAATGTGAGCATGCTGAATAAGCACCATCACATCCATAGTGATATTTTTGAGTGGTTGTTTGAATGTGAGCATGCTGAATAAGCACCATCACATCCATAGTGATATTGTTGAGTGGTTGTTTGTGAATGTGAGCATGCTGAATAAGCACCATCACATCCATAGTGATATTTTTGAGTGGTTGTGTGTGAATGTGAGCATGCTGAATAAGCACCATCACATCCATAGTGATATGTTTGAGTGGTTGTTTGAATGTGAGCATGCTGAATAAGCACCATCACATCCATAGTGATATTTTTGAGTGGTTGTTTGAATGTGAGCATGCTGAATAAGCACCATCACATCCATAGTGATATTGTTGAGTGGTTGTTTGTGAATGTGAGCATGCTGAATAAGCACCATCACATCCATAGTGATATTTTTGAGTGGTTGTGTGTGAATGTGAGCATGCTGAATAAGCACCATCACATCCATAGTGATATTGTTGAGTGGTTGTGTGTGAATGTGAGCATGCTGAATAAGCACCATCACATCCATAGTGATATTTTTGAGTGGTTGTTTGAATGTGAGCATGCTGAATAAGCACCATCACATCCATAGTGATATTTTTGAGTGGTTGTTTGAATGTGAGCATGCTGAATAAGCACCATCACATCCATAGTGATATTGTTGAGTGGTTGTTTGTGAATGTGAGCATGCTGAATAAGCACCATCACATCCATAGTGATATTGTTGAGTGGTTGTGTGTGAATGTGAGCATGCTGAATAAGCAACATCACATCCATAGTGATATTGTTGAGTGGTTGTGTGTGAATGTGAGCATGCTGAATAAGCACCATCACATCCATAGTGATATTGTTGAGTGGTTGTGTGTGAATGTGAGCATGCTGAATAAGCACCATCACATCCATAGTGATATTGTTGAGTGGTTGTGTGTGAATGTGAGCATGCTGTGATCGATGTGATCGATGTTTGGAGACACACCAGGTGTGTGTGATGTCTAACCCATTTAGACCTGAGGCCGATTCTTTTTTAAAGGCTTCTAAATCCTAAGAGTTTTCTTGAAAAACCTATGTTTCTATATCGGTGGTTCTCAAACAATTTCATGTCAAGGAAACTATAGGCTTTGTAATTGGCCGCTGACCCCCATCTGAAAATATGTTGTTCCAGGCATCCCCCCCCCCCCCCCCCCCCCCAAGAAGCAAAGATTTGATTTAAAAACGTCCACTGTGAAAGACATATATTCAAAGATTTGTGCCACTTTTTTATTTTTAAAGAATAGCAGATCTACAAGCTCTATTTTAGTATTTTTCAATAGCTATAAAGTATAACATGCTTAAAATACCAAAAGGGGGTTCTCCCTCCTGTCCTTAGTAGTGGGTTCTAATGGGGGGGTCCATCTGATGTGTTCCAGAGCTGCAGCAGTTCCATGGGGTGCGGAGGTTCTAATGGTTCTAATGGTTGTAATGGTTCTAATGGGTCCATCATGATGTGTTCCAGAGCTGCAGCAGTTCCATGGGGTTCTGAGGTTCTAATGGTTCTAATGGTTGTAATGGTTCTAATGGGTCCATCATGATGTGTTCCAGAGCTGCAGCAATTCCATGGGGTTCTGAGGTTCTAATGGTTCTAATGGTTGTAATGGTTCTAATGGGTCCATCATGATGTGTTCCAGAGCTGCAGCAGTTCCATGGGGTTCTGAGGTTCTAATGGTTCTAATGGTTGTAATGGTTCTAATGGGTCCATCATGATGTGTTCCAGAGCTGCAGCAGTTCCATGGGGTGCGGAGGTTTGAGCTGGAGCGTTCGTGCTGCTTCAGCGCCCTGCTGCTGGACGAGGAGCGGGGCAGACTCTTCGTGGGGGCCAGGAACTTCCTGCTGTCGCTCTCGCTGGACAACATCGCAAAGCAGGAGCAGAAGGTTGGTCACAAATCACTAAAAAAGAGCTCGCCGAATAGCTTAGCAGAGTTTGACGTTTGATGACCTCATGGAACCTGATCATATACTGTAACCCCTCGGGTTACTATATGCGACTTATCTTCTCATTGGCTGCCGCATTGACCTATTTGTCATTGGCTGCCTCGTCTCTAGGCAACCACACACTTTTTGCCTCTAGCTAGTTTATGATTTATTTTCTCTATTATTAAGGTTATTGTATAGGCTATCGGTCAATTTGTATGTGTGGTGTGGAGGGGGGGGCGGGGGATGCGAGACATGGCCAAAGCATTTTCGGGGTTTTCCAGCCAAAAAAACGTTGACAGTGGATCAGGAGGTAGACAGTGGCCCAGTTCGATCGCTGTGGGCTCCCCAGAGTTGGTGTCGAAGTGTCCTTGCATTGAGCAAGACACTGAACCCCTAATTGAGTAGGGGTTAAAACTTATCCCCCGATGAGTAGGTGCCATCAGTGTTTGAGTGTGTGCTATATAAAAAAAAAAATATATATATATATATATATTTATTTATTTTTACTGCGTGACAAGCTACAAAAGCTACCAACACGTTGAGCGGGCCTCAACTATTTTGAGCGCTCCAGTGGCTCCTGTGACCTGAATACATTGCCACTGAGAATGTTACTGTACTGTATATACCATTGTTGGGAGGTCTTACATGAAGGTACAGACATTTACGAGAGAGAGAGAGAGAGAGAGGGATAATAAAGGAGTGACTGAGTATGTGAAATATGTGGTTAATATAGACAGAGGTAGCGATAAGGAGCGCAAGAAAAGAAAAGGAATCTGGGAAAGAATGTTGAGGTGATTTCTATCTGGCTGACCTACCTTGATGGATATTTCTACCATCCAATCAGCATCAAGATCAGAAGTGAAAGTGTCAGGTTTTATGTAAAACTTTGCTTTGCGCACGCAGACACACACACACACACACACACACACACACACACACACACACACACACACACACACACACACACACACACTGACACACACACACAGACACACACACACACACACACACACGCACACTCACACACACATGCACACACACACACACACACACACACACACACACACACACACACACACACACACACACACACACACACACACACACACATACACTTATCAAAGTGGGCTCTATTAAGACTGAGACGCACTGGCACCTACACTGGATTTGATATTGGCCTGACTTCAACCTGTTAGCAGAAATATGATCACACACTTCAATCCGCACGCGCTGTCTGATACACAGTACACACTGAATAGACATGAAGCTCAACGCCTTAAGTATACCGACATGTGTACAGAAGTATGGACTTGTGCGTATCACACAACCCATAACTGCATACAGTACACACAGCACACCCTGCAACACGTAAACCTGCATCTGACAGTGTCTGCATGCACAGACTGAGTTATGACTGTGGTGCGTCAGATGAGATTTGATAGAGCAGTTGTTTTTTTTTCACATTTTGGAGCTCTTGATTTTTTGGTCAGGGTGTGCACTAGGTCTTTCTGTTGTCTTTTACAGCATGGTTATGTGGATTTTTAACTATGGCGTGTGGACACGTGGATCGGTGTGGTGTGCAAGTGTAGAAGCGATTTAAAGGCTGAGGGGAGGAGAAATGGAGGAGAGGAGGCCAGGGCATGGTGACGATGCAGCTTCGTTGGCTCGCAGGAGAGAATAATTGGAGGAGAGAGAGAGTAGTTTGTAGAGTTTGTAGAGAGGTAGAGAACAGCCACTGTTGGCTGAAAGAAGCGCTGAGGTCATGTCGTACACTTGGTTATCGTGATCAAACAAAAACTTTCTGAAAGTGGAACAAGGTGCATGAAGCTATTATCAGATACTGTATACATGTGGTCAGCATGCATGCCATCTGAACTTTGACCTCTGTATTCCAGATATACTGGCCTGCCCCTGTTGACTGGAGGGAGGAATGCAACTGGGCTGGCAAGGACATCAATGTAAGTAGACTCTTCTCTTCTCTTCTCTTCTCTTCTCTTCTCTTCTCTTCTCTTCTCTTCTCTTCTCTTCTCTTCTCTTCTCTTCTCTTCTCTTCTCTTCTCTTCTCTTCTCTTCTCTTCTCTTCTCTTCTCTTCTCTTCTCTTCTCTTCTCTTCTCTTCTCTTCTCTTCTCTTCTCTTCTCTTCTCCTACACTCCTACACTCCTACACTGTGTGTATACTATCCTTCAAGCATCCATCCTTTAAGCATCAGTCATGCACTTCCCATCACGGGACATTTATTTTACATCACATCTGCACACAGTTGAACAAACAGAAGCCTTTCGTGTGTGTGTGTGTGTGTGTGTGTGTGTGTGTGTGTGTGTGTGTGTGTGTGTGTGTGTGTGTGTGTGTGTGTGTGTGTGTGTGTGTGTGTGTGTGTGTGTGTGTGTGTGTGTGTGTGTGTGTGTGTGTGTGTGTGTGTGTGTGTGTGTGTGTGTGTGTGTGTGTGTGTGTGCGTGCACGTGTGTGCACGTGAGTGCACTGCAACTGTCCACTCCTACTCAATACAGCACGATACAACTTTACAAGTCATTAATCATGGGACTTCTGCTCACAAGTCCTGAACACAAAGTATAAATATACTGTTAAGTAACACACCTACAGGACAGCTCTGTTTTGAAAGCTGTTCTGTGGTCAGAACACTCCCTTCCTTTGTGACTGCATTGACATAATGGCCTCTTCAAATAGAATAGTGGAAAAGTCCACTATAGATTCACGGTGAGCAAATGTTAAAGACAGGTAATATAAAGTCAAATCCACAGTGTTCTTTTATTTGTACAAACCCTTGCCAGGGGATTTGGTTCCATTTGTACACTCTCAGATTTTGACAGTATGCTACTGTATATGCTCCGTAACACAACATACCATAACAACAACATAACATCCTGTAGTCGATACATCGCACAACGTGTTCCACGATTTGCCCAGTTTCTGCGTCTCGCCTACTGTACAGCATCGCCACAATTGTGATTATTGTTTTTATATATTGTTTTGTTGATGAAAGAACAGAGTACTGACATTCCACCAAATCCCCACCAATGATTTATTTCGTTACAAAGTCGCAGGATAAAACAATTAAGATCTCTTAAATGAAAATTAGTTAGGACCTGAATATAAGATTCAAATCACACCTGTGTGTAGTGTAGTGTAGTGTAGTGTAGTGTAGTGTAGTGTAGTGTAGTGTAGTGTAATGGAGTGAGTAGTGGAGTGAGTGTGTAGTGTGGTGTGGCGTAGCGTAGCGTACCGTACCGTGTGGGGGTCCCGGGGGGGAGGGGGGGGGTCCCTGCAACATCCAGACCCCCCAGGAAAGCGGGGCCTTTCTCAGAGTGACAGAGTTACCGCGTTGCTGCGTTCCGTGCTCGGACACGTACGTACGTAAGTACACAGACACGCATACGGACACACGCATAGCTGTGTAATGGAGTGGAAGCACCGCTCAAAAAAAGAGTTCGACTGTAACACGGAGCATGTAACATTGACCCTGGGAGTGTTTAAATGAACACTCTGTATCCACCCTGTGTCATTATGAAGAGTGATGTAAGCATGGAGGAGGATGGTCGGGTCAGGAGGTAAGGGTTTGGCTGCCCTTGGCTGACCCAAACTTAGAGCCTATAGACCACCCAGGACTATATTACACATAATCCTCCATAGTGTGTGTGTGTGTGTGTGTGTGTGTGTGTGTGTGTGTGTGTGTGTGTGTGTGTGTGTGTGTGTGTGTGTGTGTGTGTGTGTGTGTGTGTGTGTGTGTGTGTGTGTGTGTGTGTGTGTGTGTGTGTGTGTGTGTGTGTAAAACAAACCCCTCATCAGTGTGATTACACAGCTGTAACAGAGAGACAACGGCCTCCATTCATACATAGACTCCAGTTTCACCTGACCAGTAGCGTGTGTGTGTGTGTGTGTGTGTGTGTGTGTGTGTGCGCGCGTGTGTGCTTACACGTTTCTCTGTGTGGGCTTATGTCACAGACTGTGTCTTGTGTCAGTTTTAAAGAAGTAGCTATAGTGACAGTTGAGAGGGGAGTGGTGAAGAGAATAAATTACCTTACTCCAGAGAGAGAGAGAGAGATAAACAGAGGAAGAGAAAGAGAAAGAGAGACGATAAAAATAGCATTACGGGAATCGACAAGTACAATGTTGTGTTGAGAGGTCTTGTCTCCAGGTGGGGTTCTGTTACCAGGTGGGGTTCTGTTACCAGGTGGGGTTCTGTTACCGCCTGTGTGTTCCTCTATATCAGGGGTTCTCAACCCGTCGTTTTTTTTCTTTTTTTGCAACTGAATGGCTGGAAAATGTAAATGAAGAGTTTACATATAGTACACATAGTCATGCATACACTTTCCATAATGATTATATCTGGTTTCAGTATTTATTTATGGTGTATTGTCTTATAAGGTTATTGTAGCAGTCAATTTATATTGGGGGTTGGGAGGGGGCGGGGCGGGGCGGGGGTCCCGAGACATTGCCAAAGCATTTCCGGGGGTCCCCGGCCAAAAACGTTGAGAACCCCTGCTCTATATTTATATATTGATCGCCACACACACATCTCTGAAGTAGTGTTTACCTCAAGCATAGGCCTATTTTGAACAATCATCAAGGTTCAGCCCACTTCCTCACAACAGTATAGTATCATTGCTGTCGGGCGGAAACTGTGTATGTCCAAAACCGTTTTATATTATTATTTTAAAAACATTTTAAACTAGTGGAGCACACCGGTCCATATAGGGATATCCCTTTGGTCTAGTGGTTAAGATGTGGTTAAGACTTTCACGCAGGAGACCCGAGTTCGAATCTCGAGTGTTACATACAGTATGCACTACTGTTGTATGATGAAGTGGAGCAAGTTATGAAAATATATATAAATTATGTCTGTCTGTCTGTCTGTCTGATACGAGGTTTCTGTCTGACAAGAAAGCGTAACACAGTCATTTAAAGTATTGTTTTTTATTTTACTTATTTGCCTATTAGTACATTTTGATGGACACACACATATTTTAGCATGACTTTGATACATTTAACAAAGGTCTGACGACCACCTAAACTGCCTATTATCTCTATCACACACACACACACACACACACACACACACACACACTGAGAACTTAGTTGACCTCACATTTTGACCCTAATGTGTCTCAGCAGGAAAGCCCTAAATCTTTCTCTCTCTCTCTGTCTGTCTGTCCCTCTCACCATCTCTTCTCCTTCTCTTCATCTCTGTGTGTCTGTCCCTCTCACCATCTCTTCTCCTTCTCTCTCTCTGTGTGTCTGTCCCTCTCACCATCTCTTCTCCTTCTCTTCATCTCTGTCTGTCTGTCCCTCTCACCATCTCTTCTCCTTCTCTTCATCTCTGTCTGTCTGTCCCTCTCACCATCTCTTCTCCTTCTCTTCATCTCTGTCTGTCTGTCCCTCTCACCATCTCTTCTCCTTCTCTTCATCTCTGTCTGTCTGTCCCTCTCACCATCTCTTCTCCTTCTCTCTCTCTGTCTGTCTGTCCCTCTCACCATCTCTTCTCCTTCTCTCTCTCTCTCTCTCTCTCTCTCTGTCTGTCTGTCCCTCTCACCATCTCTTCTCCTTCTCTCTCTCTCTGTCTGTCTGTCCCTCTCACCATCTCTTCTCCTTCTCTTCATCTCTGTCTGTCTGTCCCTCTCACCATCTCTTCTCCTTCTCTCTCTCTGTGTGTCTGTCCCTCTCACCATCTCTTCTCCTTCTCTTCATCTCTGTCTGTCTGTCCCTCTCACCATCTCTTCTCCTTCTCTTCATCTCTGTCTGTCTGTCCCTCTCACCATCTCTTCTCCTTCTCTTCATCTCTGTCTGTCTGTCCCTCTCACCATCTCTTCTCCTTCTCTTCATCTCTGTCTGTCTGTCCCTCTCACCATCTCTTCTCCTTCTCTTCATCTCTGTGTGTCCGTTCATCACTCTTTCCCTGTCCACCTTCATATACCTTTCTCTCTTTCTCTTCCATTTGTCCTTCTGTATCTCTCCTCATGTCTGCCCTTCTTTTCCTCTCTCTGTCACTGTATATCACTCCTATCCTCTACCCCACCTCTTCAACTCTCTCTCTCCGTTCTTCCCAGGCTCTTATACCTCATACCTCCCGTTGTTGGTTGTCTGTGAACCAGAAGTTTCAGTTTTTTTATTTTACGACCTCTCCGGTCCATCCCTCTTCTTTCAGTATTTGTGGCCTTCCGTCCCGTTCCGCCCCTTTGTCTGTTTTCCTTTTTTTTTATCGAGGGAAAAATGGCCTTTCACGAGCTTTTTGTCTCATGAAAATAAATGGAAAACACTGCGCTCGACCTCTTGACTCCTCCCGCTGTCGGAGAGAACCAGAATTCTGTCTCTCTGACTCCCTGCAGCCCTGTGTCATCGTCTCCATCTGTCTCACCGTCTCCATCTGTCACTGGCCTTCTCCACGTGTCTACAACCTTTCTCTCACTCTGTCTCTTTTCCCCTATTTCTCACTGTAAAAACAGAATTATGAAAAACTTAAGCGGGGGCTTCGAAACTCACTTCTGAAATGTTGTATACTGTATACTATCGGCTGTTTGTCACAAATACAAACCTTTTGGAGCATTCAAAGCCGAGTTGTGAGCCCGCAC
>NC_139705.1:26775397-26970397 GCF_964188405.1 Protomyctophum parallelum | reverse complement strand
ATATATATTTTATATATTTTTTCTTAAACATTCCCCCCATGTACCACCAGTAATTATGCCCATGGAGAGTGGTCCACATTAAATCGGTGGTCCATGGACCCACTGATTAGACCCAAGATGCCAGCTGACGTGGCATTGTATGACATTTATTTTTGATCAGTACAGCATGTGCTTATGATGACTATGTGTATAAATATGTTTTGATCTCTCTTTTTGGAGAGAACTACTTATCCCATGAGCTCATGCAATACATTAGCCTGACACTCAGTCTGAATTTTCATTTAGTTTATCGCCAGAACATATCTTTTTAATGGGCGTGGCTAGCGATCCAGGGCTGGGGCCAGGCTAGCAAGACTTAACTTAAAAACAATTCAACTTCGGCCTGAGTGTAATTGATCCACGGTTCATTATCAATTCATAGGCTTTGCACTGCGCCAAAGTGTGGGTATTGCGCCAACATTGGAGCAAAATTACCAAATGAAAATAAATCACACAATAATAAAATGAAAAAGCCTAAAAATAAATCACACAACCTAAAGGGGAAGAGTAACGGCGGTCACAGATACAAGACCCAAAACAAATTATTACAGAATGTAAGACAAGAGAGATCTCCGAGAGATAAAATCACGACGAATCCAGTGATTTACGGGAAACCTTTCTGAACCAGGTGTGTTTTTCGGAGTGATTTAACCTGTTCAGGACGGCAACCCCTTTTGGTGTTTTAAGCTACGAGCTCGTAGATCTGCTTTTTTTTTTAACTTGTGGCACAAAGCTTTAATTATATATTCTTTCGCGAACATATTTTCAGATGGGGGTCGGCGGCCAATTACATATAATATTTGGGTTCCTTGAGATGATAGTTTGAGAACCACTGACATAGGAAAAAAAAGAAAATCTCCGGTCAGGATTTAGAAGACATTTTGTAGAATGGACCTCAGGTCTAAATGTGTTAAAAGACGATATGGAACCAGCTCGTCAGATAGCCTCAGGTAGTGCATTCCAGAGTCTAGCAGCTATGGACAGCAAGACACTGCACACATCATGTAAGCATGTGCTTTCAGCCGTAGTGGAGAAAGTACTACGTTTAACAGTATCAAATATTTTGTTACAAGTAAAAGTACACAAGTATTGGTATAAAAATGTACTTGGATTATACCAAAAGTAAAAAGTACTCATTATGCAGAAAGTTTTTTAAACGTATACACATACATTGAAAATAGCAGATCTACAAGCTCACAATGCTTCACATTGCGTGGCATTGTGTGCTTGTAGATCGGCTATTTTCAAATGGCCGAAATGTATATAGGGCTGAAGTGGCATTGGTTACTGTACATTTTGTAATATTAATCAAAATCTACAAAGTAGTGTAACTATTAACTAAATTTTTCAAATCATTCTAGTGGAGTAAAAGTACAACATTTGCCTCTGAGATGTAGCGAAGTAGAAGTAAAAAGTATTGAAAATTGGAAATTCAAGTAAAGGTACCTCAAAATTGTACGCACAGTACTTCCCACCACTGGCTTTACACACATGTACGCATGTGTTTGCAGAGTCAAGTCAAGTCAATTTTATCTTAAAAACAACAGCAGTTTGACCCAAAGTGCTTTCCAGAACAAATATTCATAGTGAAAACAATAGCAATAGTACAAACATAACTCAATAATGAAACAGGCTATAAGCAAAACAAAATAACAACTAAACAGCAAACAACAACATACAAAAAAATCTCAAACTATGTTAAAAGCCAGACTAAAAAAAGGGTTGGGGCTAGCCTTAATGTGAAAAAGAAGATCATTCCATAGTGTCGGAGCAGCTACAGAGAAAGTCCTTTGGTTTTAAGGTTTGACAAGGGAACTGCGAGCAGTTTGAGAGTGGAGGATCTGAGAGCTCTAGTTGCAGGGGGCACTGTTATGAGGTCAGCCATGTATGAGGGGGCAAGACCGTTAAGAGCTTGGACAATGGAGGAATGGAAGGGGACAGAATAGAAGGGGACAGAAGAATGCAAGGGGACAGAATGCTAGGGGACAGAGGGGACAGAATGCAAGGGTACAGAATGGAAGGGTACAGAATGCAAGGGGACAGAATGGAAGGGGACAGAATGGAAGGGGACAGAAGAATGCAAGGGGACAGAATGCTAGGGGACAGAGGGGACAGAATGCAAGGGTACAGAATGGAAGGGTACAGAATGCAAGGGGACAGAATGGAAGGGGACAGAAGAATGCAAGGGGACAGAATGGAAGGGGACAGAATGGAAGGGGACAGAAGAATGCAAGGGTACAGAATGCAAGGGTACAGAGGGGACAGAATGCAAGGGTACAGAATGGAAGGGTACAGAATGCAAGGGGACAGAATGCAAGGGGACAGAATGCAAGGGGACAGCATGCAAGGGGACAGAATGCAAGGGGACAGAATGCAAGGGTACAGAATGGAAGGGTACAGAATGGAAGGGGACAGAATGCAAGGGTACAGAATGGAAGGGTACAGAATGCTAGGGGACAGGGGACAGAATGCAAGGGTACAGAATGGAAGGGTACAGAATGCAAGGGGACAGAATGCAAGGGGACAGAATGGAAGGGTACAGAATGGAAGGGGACAGAATGCAAGGGTACAGAATGCAAGGGTACAGAATGGAAGGGTACAGAATGGAAGGGTACAGAATGGAAGGGGACAGAATGCAAGGGGACAGAATGCAAGGGGACAGAATGCAAGGGGACAGAATGGAAGGGGACAGAATGCAAGGGGACAGAATGGAAGGGTACAGAATGGAAGGGGACAGAATGCAAGGGGACAGAATGCAAGGGGACAGAATGCAAGGGTACAGAATGCAAGGGTACAGAATGCAAGGGTACAGAATGCAAGGGGACAGAATGCTAGGGGACAGAATGCTAGGGGACAGAATGCAAGGGGACAGAGGGGGCAGAATGGAAGGGTACAGAATGGAAGGGTACAGAATGCAAGGGGACAGAATGCAAGGGGACAGAATGCAAGGGTACAGAATGCAAGGGGACAGAATGCAAGGGGACAGAATGCAAGGGTACAGAATGGAAGGGTACAGAATGCAAGGGTACAGAATGGAAGGGTACAGAATGCAAGGGGACAGAATGCAAGGGGACAGAATGGAAGGGGACAGAATGCAAGGGGACAGAATGCTAGGGGACAGAATGCAAGGGGACAGAGGGGGCAGAATGGAAGGGGACAGAATGGAAGGGTACAGAATGCAAGGGGACAGAATGGAAGGGTACAGAATGGAAGGGTACAGAATGGAAGGGGACAGAATGCTAGGGTACAGAATGGAAGGGGACAGAATGCAAGGGTACAGAATGGAAGGGGACAGAATGCAAGGGTACAGAATGCAAGGGTACAGAATGGAAGGGGACAGAATGCAAGGGTACAGAATGGAAGGGGACAGAATGGAAGGGGACAGAATGCTAGGGTACAGAATGCAAGGGGACAGAATGCAAGGGGACAGAATGCAAGGGGACAGAATGCTAGGGTACAGAATGCAAGGGGACAGAATGCAAGGGGACAGAGGGGGCAGAATGGAAGGGGACAGAATGGAAGGGTACAGAATGCAAGGGTACAGAATGGAAGGGGACAGAATGCAAGGGTACAGAATGGAAGGGGACAGAATGCAAGGGGACAGAATGCAAGGGGACAGAATGCAAGGGGACAGAGGGGGCAGAATGGAAGGGGACAGAATGCAAGGGGACAGAGGGGACAGAATGCAAGGGGACAGAATGGAAGGGGACAGAATGCAAGGGGACAGAATGCAAGGGTACAGAATGCAAGGGGACAGAATGCTAGGGTACAGAATGCAAGGGGACAGAATGCAAGGGGACAGAGGGGGCAGAATGGAAGGGGACAGAATGGAAGGGTACAGAATGCAAGGGTACAGAATGGAAGGGGACAGAATGCAAGGGGACAGAATGCAAGGGGACAGAGGGGGCAGAATGGAAGGGGACAGAATGCAAGGGGACAGAGGGGACAGAATGCAAGGGGACAGAGGGGGCAGAATGGAAGGGGACAGAGGGGACAAAGAGGCCATCACAACATGTGTTTGCAGAGGGGACAAAGAGACCATAATTATCACAACAGTGCGTTGGAGCTGGTGGGAGTGTTGCTGATGTGGACTCTGTGCTGTTGTCACAGACAGGCTGGCAGAGATGACGAGCCGTGTGAGGAATGCACATCATTACACAGACAGAGGAAGGGATAAAGTCAACACACAGACACTCCTCTTAATGAACATTGGAATCAGTGGCGGAGCATGTGTGCGTGCGTGTGCTGTGTGTACGCGTGTGTGTGTGCTGTGTGCTGTGTGTACGCGTGTGCGTGCAAGAATGCATGTTTGTGTGTGTGTGTGTGTGTGTGCAGGCAGGCGTGTGAGCAAGCATGTGTGAGAGCAGGCATGCAAGTCCACGTGTTCTGTGCACATAGAAAAGACTAATGTCTTACTGACAACTTTACTATTACTACTTTCTTCAATTTTCTCATTTAGTATCTCTGTGCTACTCCTGTATACTGTGTGTCGGCATTATGACATACAATATAACACAGAGATACAGTACACTAGCTCTGCTGCAGCTCATGAATATGACAAGTCAAACGTTTTGAGACCGATAAATCTCAGCCTGCTCAGAAACGTTGTTTGTTTGTGTCTGTTTCTTTGTTTCTGTTTGTTTATCTCTATTGAAATAACACGTCGCTGATGACCAATGTCTGCCCTTGTTTCTGTTCACCAGAGCGACTGCGTGAACTATGTGAAGATTGTCCACCACTACAACCGCACACACCTGTACGCCTGTGGCACCGGGGCCTTCCACCCCACCTGTGCTTATGTTGAGGTGGGACAGAAGATGGAGGTAAGAATGAGAGACAGGCAGGTGTACAGACACACAGTCAGACACTACCGCACGCACGCACGCACACACGCCACAACACACCACACCACACCACACACACACACACACTGCAGATCCGGACAACCATGGGTCCGACCGACTCGACACCGGCCACTGCACCCCCTGCGGTGGCGTGGCACGCGTGTGTCGAATGTGAAGTCGGTGGGGCGAACGGTTCTCCAGTTACGTGGATTACACAAATGCAGACAGACAGACGTACAGACAGACAGAGACTTGGTGCATTTATAGATATAGATGTCATTATATACTCAACATTTACAAACATTTTCATGTCAAGGACCCCCACATTTATTACATGTACATGTATTTCAATCTAAAAAAAAGTATCTTCCTTCTAGGACCATGTGTTCATGTATTTAACCATGTACCACAATCCTTCTAGGACCATGTGTTTAACCATGTACCACCATCCTTCTAGGACCATGTGTTAACCATGTACCACCATCCTTCTAGGACCATGTGTTAACCATGTACCACCATCCTTCTAGGACCATGTGTTTAACCATGTACCACCATCCTTCTAGGACCATGTGTTAACCATGTACCACCATCCTTCTAGGACCATGTGTTTAACCATGTACCACCATCCTTCTAGGACCATGTGTTAACCATGTACCACCATCCTTCTAGGACCATGTGTTAACCATGTACCACCATCCTTCTAGGACCATGTGTTAACCATGTACCACCATCCTTCTAGGACCATGTGTTAACCATGTACCACCATCCTTCTAGGACCATGTGTTTAACCATGTACCACCATCCTTCTAGGACCATGTGTTAACCATGTACCACCATCCTTCTAGGACCATGTGTTAACCATGTACCACCATCCTTCTAGGACCATGTGTTAACCATGTACCACCATCCTTCTAGGACCATGTGTTTAACCATGTACCACCATCCTTCTAGGACCATGTGTTAACCATGTACCACCATCCTTCTAGGACCATGTGTTAACCATGTACCACCATCCTTCTAGGACCATGTGTTAACCATGTACCACCATCCTTCTAGGACCATGTGTTAACCATGTACCACCATCCTTCTAGGACCATGTGTTAACCATGTACCACCATCCTTCAAAATCTAGGACCATGTGTTCAGGATCGACCCGTCCAAGGTGGAGGACGGGAAGGGGAAGAGCCCGTATGACCCCCGCCACCCTGCCGCCTCCGTGCTCATTGGTCAGTCCCCTTTTGTGCATTCGATTTTATTATATTCGATATATTTAGTCTTCATTTTAGTCATCGTAGCTTAGTTTTCATTTCGTTTCCATTTCGTTTTCGTCAGAAGAAAAAAGGTAGTCGACGAACATTTTTGGTCATAGTTTTAGTAGACGAAAACAACACTGGTACTGTATGTAACGCTCTCCGTCTCCTATAGGTGATGAGCTGTATGCGGGCGTGGCTACAGACCTGATGGGGCGGGACTTCACCATCTTCAGGAGTCTGGGAAGGCGCCCTTCCATACGGACGGAACAACATGACTCACGCTGGCTCAATGGTGTGTAATGTATGCGTGTTGACTTCTGCCTGACAAAAAGGGCTTATTGTTTGGATTTTACAGATCAGGGTTTGATCCTGTGTGGTGAACGTTGTGTGTTACTGTTGAATACTGTGCATACCTCATCCAATGAGGGGGCAGAAAACAGCCCGGGTCACGTGGTTCATCCAATGAGGGGGGGGGGGGGGGGGGCAGAAAACAGCCCGGGTCACGTGGTTCATCCAATGAGGGGGCAGAAAACAGCCCGGGTCACGTGGTTCATCCAATGAGGGGGGCAGAAAACAGCCCGGGTCACGTGGTTCATCCAATGAGGGGGCAGAAAACAGCCCGGGTCACGTGGTTCATCCAATGAGGGGGCAGAAAACAGCCCGGGTCACGTGGTTCATCCAATGAGGGGGGGGGGGGGGGGGGGGGGGGGGGGCAGAAAACAGCCCGGGTCACGTGGTTCATCCAATGAGGGGGGCAGAAAACTCTTCATCACTCTTGAGGTCCCTGCACACTGAGCACGTTTTTCGGATTTTTAGCGGCATTTCTCCATCGGTTTTCCGAAAAACGCGTCCAGTGTGCAACCACCTTTACGCCAGTAGCAGTAAAAGTAAAAGAGACACCATTGGCCCCATGAAGTGAACGGAGTTGTCGCAACTCTCTCATCGAAAAGATGGAGGCCTCGCGGACTCCACATTGATTTTATCCCAAAACTCCATATATGGGCAGCGATCGACTTTACTTACAGCTTGTATGGAACCTGACGGACTTGTTTGAGTCTGACGTCATGCTGACACCACCATGCTGTGGCAGCGACACGGCATAAGAAGGTCTTCAAGCAGAGGACACATTTGGAGCAGTGAACTTGAAGCATCGCTGAGACAGACGTTCTTTAAGAGCTTGAAGGAAAAATCTGAACTGAGTCGTCTCTCCACAATCTTTCCGTTACAGATCAGTTGAAATTCGGTGAGTTGCAGGTCTGTAAGATCAGTCAATGTCCAGTGAGGTTCAGGTACGAACCAACAATGATGCGGTGGACGGTGAAGGTGAGAGGACCACCAGGTTCTCTCACTGGTGCTGCGGTGACCGTGGGTCACCACCGGGTGTTCTGGTTTGGAGGTTACGGTCCGTCGGACCGCATCAACGTGTGCGTCTTCAACACGCTGTCTCTGAGGTGGAGGACGTTGTCGCCTCCCGCAGTGACACCTGGAAGAGGAGAACCTCCCCTCGGGGTTCCCTGCACGCGCCAGTACCACACTGCTGTTCTGGTGGGAGGAACCGTCTACCTCTTGGGGGGATGGAAGATATTGTCAAAAGCGCTTTGCAACGTGCTTCACGCATTTGACGTTGACGCCCACACGTGGTTCCAACCACAGGTCTCTGGGACTGTCCCAGAGGAGAGGGAGTACCACTCGGCCTGTGTCATTGGGAAGGTCATGTTTATCCACGGAGGATACACCCAGACTAGTAGATACACTAATGACATCTACAAGTTGGACACCACCACGATGGTCTGGACTTTGATTTACACCAGAGGAACTCCACCTCCTGCTACAGGATGGCACTCCTCCACCACCTTCGGGACAAAGATGTTTGTATTTGGGGGCTGGGGAGGTCAGTACTACAACAGCGACATCAGAGTATTTGACACAGAGACCAACCACTGGCTGCACACGCCTTCTGCGCAGTCCCTTCCAAAAGTACCCTGCTTGCGTAAATACCTTTTTACCTACAACGGAGAGTTGTACATTGTTAGTGGACAACACATCTACAACGAGCTGTGGAAATACAATCCAGAGACTTCCTCCTGGAAGGAGGTTAAGCCCAAGGGGAACAGCCCGCTAACGATGACTGATGACGACGGCTGCTGTTGCATTGTAGGAGATCGTATCATCCTCTTTGGAGGACAAAGACCATCGTACACCACAGGAGATGATGACCTGCACATCATAGACTTGAGTCCTAGTCTGAAGACCTTATGCAAGCTAGCAGTCATTCAGTACGGTCTGGATCAGTCTGAACTCCCACACGACATCAGGTGGGAACTGGCGGCCATGACTACCAACAGCCAATAGGAACTGGCAGCCATGAATTAACGAATAACATAAAATATGGCCCTGGACCGCTGACCATAGCGCCACCTATAGGCCTGATGGCACGTCGCGGGTTAGACGGATGCCATCTCTCTCTCAGTCCTGTACTGTCCTATAACTATAATAATAAAGGCATGAAAAAATAAAAGCACCCAAAATCTTTCTAAAAAGAAGAATATGATGACACCCGTGTGAAGTGAGGGGCGCTCTTATCATCGTACATCATCCATTCATTGTCAATGGGAATTTAATGTTTGTGTAAGACAAAAATAGCTTAATATAAAATAGATATGATCTCAGTTCATATCCCCACCAGGAAGTGTCATCTCCATATTTGGGCGACGTATCAGCCCAGTTCTACCTCCATTGACAAGGTCAATGCAAGGTTATAATAGTTTTGGATTTTTCAACATCAGTTTTAGTTATTTTTGACAATCCTTGTTCTAATTCAGTGAGTTTCAGTTTGTTTTTTGAGCACGGGTTTGCTAGTTGCTTAGTTTTAGTTTAGTTTTGATTAGTATTAGTTTTAGTTTTATAATTATATAGATATTCCACTGTTACGTTCTTAGCTTACGTATGATTCACGATAGCTATTTCTTTTATGATGTATTGTGTTTTTTGTTCTTGCTTAATGTAAATCGCTCTGGATTAAGAGCGTCTGCTAAATGCCTAAATTGTACTTGTTGTTATTTGTGTTACTAGTACAGTACCTGTTGTCAGCAGGTACTATTTGAGAGGTTCTGATCAGCTGCAAATCAAATTGCATTTGCAGGAGAGTAAAGATTTGTATTTGTGTAGTAATGTGTACATATGCTTGCATTTGTCTGGCATTATTCACATGCGTGATGGAGTGTCTGGTTGAATATATCCTCAGAATCCAGTATGTGCATTATTAGACTAGTTCTATTATTTAGTTAAGAGTCTTCATAGGAGAATATAACCTCCTCTCCCCCATTTCTCTTGCAGAACCAAAGTTTGTGGGCTCTTTCTGGGTTCCTGAGAGCGAGAACCCAGATGATGACAAGATCTTCTTCTTCTTCAGAGAGACTGCAGTAGAAGCCCAGGGTCTGGGCAAGTCTACGTACTCGCGCATAGGACAGCTGTGCAGGGTGAGAGGCATGGCATTCATATGGAGGATGAGGTCAGGTTGGGAAAGCCCTCACATTAATGGACATGTTCATAGGACAGCTGTGCAGGGTGAGAGGCATGGCATTCATATGGAGGATGAGGTCAGGTTGGGAAAGCCCTCACATTAATGGACATGTTCATAGGACAGCTGTGCAGGGTGAGAGGCATGGCATTCATATGGAGGATGAAGTCCGGTTGGGAAAGCCCTCACATTAATGGACATGTTCATAGGACAGCTGTGCAGGGTGAGAGGCATGGCATTCATATGGAGGATGAAGTCAGGTTGGGAAAGCCCTCACATTAATGGACATGGTCATAGGACAGCTGTGCAGGGTGAGAGGCATGGCATTCATATGGAGGATGAGGTCAGGTTGGGAAAGCCCTCACATTAATGGACATGTTCATAGGACAGCTGTGCAGGGTGAGAGGCATGGCATTCATATGGAGGATGAAGTCAGGTTGGGAAAGCCCTCACATTAATGGACATGGTCATAGGACAGCTGTGCAGGGTGAGAGGCATGGCATTCATATGGAGCGTACATGGGCAACTGGCGGCCCGAGGGCCACATGACATGCGGCCCCCACCTTCACTTAATGTGGCCCTCAGGTTAATGTCAGAATACTGATATAATATTGGTACTAATATATTCTAAATTAGTAGCTCATTGCTTCAACACAAGTATAATTAAAGGCATTTAAAATTACATAAAAATGTTAATTTTCAGGATTCCAATTCAAATATAGCAAAAGATAATTCAAGATTTCAATTTGAATATAGCAAAAATAGCCGATCTACAAGCTCAAAGCGCGACGCGTTTTAAGCTTGTAGATCGGCTATTTTAGTAATATATGGCCCTATGGAGTGAGTGTGGAAATGTGACCCTCTCCATCGTCAAAGTTGCCCACCCCTGATATGGAGGATGAAGTCAGGTTGGGAAAGCCCTCACATTAATGTAGGAAACGCATGTGGTCTCCGAGACTAATGTAGGATGGATGCAGATTCGATTGACATTGTAAAAAGCATACTGTGAAATGCATTGCTTATAATAAGCTAAATAGTCTTTATATTGCTCTACGTTATTTTATATACCGGTATATAAAAAAGTACCATACATTTCTTTTATTTGTCATTTTAATTTCAACTATATTTCCTTTCTGTTAACCAGAATGACATGGGCGGTCAGCGGAGCCTGGTCAACAAGTGGACCACCTTCCTGAAGACCCGTCTGATTTGCTCTGTACCAGGAGCTGATGGCAGTGACACATACTTTGACGAGCTACGTAAGTTACAGTGGAATAACATTTCTGAGCAACAGTTGTTATACCCTGCTGTGAATTGGATATATTACAAATCCAATAATTATTGAATAAAACATTCAACTCTGTGTTCTGGATAAGAGAGTGGACTTTTCACCAACAGTGAAATGTAAATGTTGACAAAGAACGCATTTCTTGACACACACATTGACGTTTTAGCGGCCTGTGTTCGAACAATTGTATTTAGTCTAAGTAGCATAATACAATTTAACAACTTGGTTAGATTAATTATACGAATGTCTGTCCATTAGTGTGTGTTTCTTTTCTTCTATACTAAGCACATCTAAGGTCCAATTTATTTACCTCAGGGTGTTTTCAGAGTGCAGCTAAGAAATATA
The DNA here is from genome assembly GCF_964188405.1 of Protomyctophum parallelum. Classification (NCBI taxonomy): domain Eukaryota; kingdom Metazoa; phylum Chordata; class Actinopteri; order Myctophiformes; family Myctophidae; genus Protomyctophum; species Protomyctophum parallelum. The sequence goes on along the minus strand of NC_139705.1, from coordinate 26,959,108 downwards.
TTCAGAACTCTCTGAAAGCCTTCCTGATGGGGCAGCAGTGATACTGGACAGTTCCTCTGTGTCGAAAGTAACACACTGACTGAATAATGCACCTTCTAAAGCACTCCGGATAAGGCCGCCATTAGCCTGGGCAGCATTTCTTGATGATCCGGTCGGGAGTGGATGATATCACTATACGTCATGTTGTAGTATTGTTTTGTAGTCATCAATCTTTCCGGAACTTCCTTTTCCCTCAAACCGATTTTTCTCAATAAAAGCTGCAGGCTAATGTCCGATATCATCCGCTCCAGACCGGTTCACACGGCAATTTTGTAAAACAGACCAGGCTTAATTTCCTCCGAGGTGGAAAGCCTGGTGACGCGAGGTTAGGCCGCCATAGAAATGCAGAACGGGGTGCATACTTATTTTAGACATGGGTTAAGCTTTGGTTTACTGTAGGTGTGCTGCCCCATGGGAGGTTAGGTTTAGGGTGAGGGTTTGAGATAGGTTGTAGATGTAGGACTAATGACTGGTCTAACCAATGACTAGTCTAAACCAAAAACTGTCTAAACTAAGTACTGCACCCATGCAGAACATATTTAGCATTTACCTGAATCTCCTTGCTGTACACAAGGCTGTGATGCAATGATTCTATGGTACTGTATATGTAGTCTGGACCCATTCCACTCAGAATAAGTTGATTGTCCTGAAAGTATATATCTGGTGAAGTCGACTTCATGTAGACCACTGGTTCCCAAACAGTGGGTCGGGACTCGGGACCCATGTGTGGGTCGGGACTCGGGACCCATGTGTGGGTCGGGACTCGGGACCCATGTGTGGGTCGCAGACACATTTTTGTGGGTCCCTTTATTTTTTTGTTTCCTACATTTTGTTTTTAATTATTATTATTATTATTATTTCAATAACATTTACAAAAAACATTCCCACATTTTCCCTCAGATTTGTCACGAATTACAAACAAATGTAATGATTTTTTCCAGTAATTTCATGAAGAAATCAAAGACATTCCATGAATTAGAAAACAAATGTTTAAGAACGTGTGCTTGTAGATCTCCTATTTTCACCAGTTTGGGTAAAACGTCTAATTTCTATTTTGGCTCTTGAGCTGAAACGTTTTGGAACCAGTGTTCTAGACTGCTGAGGCTTTAAAGGAGAATTCCATGCTAGAATGCTTTCTTATCTTTCTTACCTTTCTTTGTAGTTGTTACGTCCCCATCAAAGAGGTCCAGGTGGTTTTTTGTGCAAAAACTCCTTATTGGCTATTTTCCCTACCATAAGCCCTCAATGAATTGCATTGCATTGAATGGGAATTGAATGGGGCTATGGGGTGTTATGCTAATTCGCTTATTTCCATCGAAAGAAGTAGTAAAGTGTGCCGCTTGGGATAATATTTACATTATGAAGAGAGGATATATACAAAGAAATTATAATTTTGAGCGATGGAAATAAGTGAATTAGCACAACACCCCATAGCCCCATTCAATTCCCATTCAATTCAATGCAATTAATTTAGGGCCATGGTAGGGGAAATAGCCAATAAGGAGCTTTTGCACAAAATAACACCTGGACCTCTTTGGTGGGGACGTAACGACTACAAAGAAAGGTAAGAAAGCCTTTTAGTATGGAATTCTCCTTTAACAAGTTTTTAACAAAGTCTCCAAAGAGGATTGGTGTGGCTATCTCTGCATGTAGGCTGTAATCTCATCCGTCTAAAGCTTAACTAAATGCAACAATTGGTCCAAATTCTGACCCCACCGACGTAGTCTATAATCTGCCCACAGGGTTCCCTGTGGTTAAACTTAACAAAGCCCAAAGGAAAAGGAATAGGAAATAATGAGTCTGATCCGCACCTTAGGGTACATCTGTCTACAAATAAGTTCAGCTTTGATCTCAAGACACAGCAGAACTAAATGTTAAACTGAACCCTCAACCCAAACACATTTTCAAAATATTCCATAGATGTGTTTATTTTTATGTGTTAACTGTAAGACGCTCAGTGGTTTTTGGTGGGTCTTGCACCTGACCAATGAAACAATATGTGTAGCCTATAAGGAGCACACTTGGGCAGTTTTTTTTGCCAGGGTGCGATTAAATAGAGACAACGTTTCGATGTAACTATAACATCTTCGTCTGGTCATATGACGAAATAAAGGCTTTAAGTGTCTGCTCCAGTGTCTTCCTTTTGTCCTCATCCCAGTCCTGTTCCTGAGAGGCACCGGACCAGCTTAAAATATGCTTGAGGTGCGGTGGAACCCCCTTGTGCGTAATATGTCTGTTTGTCCTGAACCAATGTAACTATGTTTGTAATGAAAGAAAATCGAGTTAAACTCAGTTCCTGGACTGAATAGGCTTCCGACCTCCTGCTCGAGGCTACAATGATTTCTGTCCTCCAAATTCCCCGCTGTGACCTGCACTTATCAGCAAAGTGAAAATGTCATGTTGGACATGGCCACAGGGCTAAGTTTATCTTTCTCTTGACCTCTGACTTCTCCACTGTCACCTCTGACCTGTGTGTGTGTGTGTGTGTGTGTGTGTGTGTGTGTGTGTGTGTGTGTGTGTGTGTGTGTGTGTGTGTGTGTGTGTGTGTGTGTGTGTGTGTGTGTGTGTGTGTGTGTGTGTGTGTGTGTGTGTGTGTGTGTGTGCATCAGGCGATGTATTCCTTCTGCAGACGAGGGACAGGAAGAACCCTCTGGTCTACACTGTCTTCTCTACTTCCAGGTCAGAGTTCACTCACTGTGGGTGTGTCTGTGAGAGCGTCTGAGGGAAATGGATTGAATTAATGGCCATGCATGCCCCCCCCCCCCCCCCCCTACAAAAAGAGAAGAACAGTTGCAACACCTTTTTGAGTGGTGCAACCAGCTATGTGTGTGGCTGAGTCCGTCCATGGGTCCCTGGATGTGTCCGAGCACGAAAATAACGTTTGGTTGGTTTTCACCACCAAGTGATGGTGACCCCCACACGGTAACTGGACCGTTTCCGAAACGGGGGGGCTCGCTGGAACCGGGGCCAACACCCTGGGCTCGTTCCTGACTGTGGGTCTGAAACTTGGGCCCCCCGGGGACCCACACACAGAGTTGCACCACTCACTTCACACGGGTGTGATTTTTTTCTTTTGGAAGGGGGTTGTATTGTACAGTATGTATCAAACTGTGTATGTTAGTCATTTTGGTGAGAGAGAAATAACAAAGATTAAGATTAAGACACATTGGAGCACATTATTTTCCTTTTTTATGATTGTGAGAGAGGGGAGATGAAGCGTGTGAGAGAGATGATAGTGACAGAGATGGTTGACCACTGAAACCCTATACTTGGCTCTGTACTTTTACATTTTTGCTCAACATATGTCTTCGCCGAAAACAGCCAAACTACAAGTTCACAATGTGTCGCAAATTATGCAAGCTTGTAGATCTGCTGTTCTCTGTGAAAGTGTTCCCCACAACACTGCTGGGGTTTGAGTGCTTGAGCATGTGCTTTGTGAGAGAAATGAGAGAGAGAGAGAGAGAGAGAGAGTGATAGGAAGAGAGAGAGAATGTTTGTTTTTCCGTGGTACCGATCTCCTGACTCTGGCTGTGTCTCTCCTGCTATTTTTGAATGCTTTTAATGCTTGTAAAAGAGCATTTCTTATATACGTAATTGGTCCTCACTGATGGTACCATTTCTGTCTACTCACTCAATAATGCAACAGCAATGGCTTTTTCATTATGCTAACTTTTGAGGAGAAAGGCTGTAGTTTCTATCCAGTTCACCAAGATTCAAGGGGCCTGATTCACAACGCTGTTTACGTTCATACAGTATTTTGAGCGTACGGACATTTACGACCATTCCCATGGTGGCCCAGGATTTTTATTGTCCCACAGACATACATGTACAAGTACATGCATTGTGAAAAACATATGTTGTTGGTGTTTCTGTTCCACAATACACATAAATAAAACACAGCAACAGCAATGAGACACAGAGGGCAAGTACACCCTCTGGACATGTCGCCAGTATGTCGCAGGGACTTACCCCCAATCCAACCCTTGATGCTGAGTGTCAAGCAGGGAGGCACTGGGTCCCATTTTAGAGTCTTTGGTACGACCCGGCCAGGGATTGAACCCCGACCTCCCAATCTCAGGGCGGACACTCTAACCACAAGGCCACTGAGCTGGTAAGTGCTCGACTAGCAGACCTCTTAACATTGAAACCTTTCTGAGCTACTGTATGCATATAGACGGTTTGAGCCCCCTGTATGCTAACCCTCCTCTGCCTGAAACCTTCCAATCCCTCAATCCTCTCAATGGTTGGTCATTAGCGTTCTTACTGTACATGCAGCTAAGAACCAGAAGGGTTTCTCACACAGCTTTTTACAGCTATTAGCTGCAGCCGTAGCACAACCATCTCCATTGTGTGACTACCGAACCTGCATTTGACCCACAGTAAACCCTCCCACTTTTCTCACATCACCTCACTGGACTGTTTCTCACACCATATCACCTCACTGGACTGTTTCTCACACCATATCACCTCACTGGACTGTTTCTCACACCATATCACCTCACTGGACTGTTTCTCACACCATATCACCTCACTGGACTGCGGAACTTAAGAGAATTATTTGAAGAACGCATTGAACCAAAGCGGAATTATTACACATTTTTGAGTGGTGCTAACGGCTCCAACATTTGACCGTGTGTGTTTGTGGGTGTCTATATCGACCTTATTTATGGTAGATACACATTAATCTGCCATTGACTTTGAATGGGAAAGTGCATTTCCCATTCAGGTCAATGGTAACCACACTTTCTTGTTATTTATTTTTCCGCCCCCTGTGATGTCATGCAGGTCAATACATCATCATCATCAGACATCATCATCAAAGGCACCGGTCACTTCCTACTGGGGTGTGATTTGTGAGGGGTGCTAGAAAATCTAGAAATCTAGAAAATGTCATCATAATTGCAGACAAACATTGACAACGCTACTCGTCATGTGGCCAATATAAATTCAGTGGGCGCCCCTCACTTCACACAAGTATGATTTATTGTTTTACAGGAAAATAAATATACAATATAAATACATGTATATTAAAAAGCTGTGCCTGTATGAATCGGCAAACCTCAATGTAATGCAAGTAGTGTACAAGTATACACTGTATTATACTGACGTTTGTTTTTGTCGACTGTCCAACTTTCTCTCATAATATAATCACGTCACTGCACAGTAAAATAAACAAAGGAAAATTACAAAAATACTTGCAAAACAAAAATGTAAATAGAAGATGGCACCCTAGGGCTGGAATTTTGATGGCAAATCCTGTGACGCATCACGCTATAATCAGCTCACTGTGGCCCGCCTTCTGCACACACACACACACACACGCACGCACGCATGCACACGCACGCACACACACACACACACACACACACACACACACACACACACACACACACACACACACACACACACACACACACACACACACACACACAGCCAAACCCCAGCAATCCCCACAGTTAATTTTACTCTGCAGAAGTGGACCCAAATGGACCCTTAAGATGTAAGACAATAGACCCTTACAGGTCTACTAAAACTGCTACAAATAAAACTACAGGTCCGTCTGGGTTCATTTCTGCACTTAAATGAACACTGGATATTTTACTGTGTGGTCAGTGGTTCGGCACACTTTAGTGTGTCTGTGTGTGTGCGTGTGAGTGTGCGGCTGTGCGTGCGTGCGTGCACACACGCACACACACATTTAGTCTCCACACCAACTGTTAATTGCTGCCAGCTGGTGTGATATTGAATACAGTCATTAATACTGTAGTGTACAGTATAATAGGGTTGCTGCTGGGATTATTTGAGTACTTTGACGTACCAAGCGGCAGTCTAAATCTTATTAGATATAAGAAATATGCACTGCACACGTTCCATTATTCTTTTGTAGAGCTTAATTTCCAATTAAAATGACATTGTTTAACATGAGCACACAGGGATATTTGAACAAGGGTGTGATTGTATAATAATGTCTTTTCCAGATGCCTGCTTTTGACATCTGACTCCACTTATAATTTCCAATTAAAAGCACTTAAGCTTTATAAAACATGCAGACTCACGGTGTGTCATGATGCAACGTGTTGTGAAATGCAGATCGTAAGAACGTTAAGTTGTTGCTTTCACAATACGTCACAATTAAGGATGACTGTGTCCTCATGCTTAATTGGAAGACTGTTCTCAGTTGAGGTGCTTTCTGAACATTGGATAAACAAGGTTACACATCAATGCTTAAAGGGCCACATCACCACTTTTCAAGATATTTTCATATAATTGGTCCTCACTAATGTTCATGATAAAATACCACAATATTTGTGTGTCTCATAGGAGGGCTGTGGGCAGTTCAGAAACTGTCCACTAGTGTGGACGCATTGCATTGTTAGGCAGAATTTGTTTTTAAACAAGATTTAAAAATATATATATTTAGATCTTTAGTATCATGGCTATGGCTTCTAGTATCATATTGCAACTTTTCAGGAATAGAAAGTCTGCAGTTTCTATTAGCTTGGATTCCCTATCGATGATGTCACTGGTGGACGTGTGTCTGAACTGCCCACAGCCCTCCCAAAACAAAAGAAACAAAAAACAACTAATGCAATCATTAAAAAAATGCATTGCCGATTTAAAGCCACACTATGCAAGATTCCTACGCCAATGATCAGGATATCAGGATCAGCCAATGGCCACAGATCCTCTCTCTCTCTCTCTCTGCCACGTGGTGCAGCCAATGTGCACAAGGTGTGTAAAGTGCAGTCAGTTTAGGCCAATGAAATCAAAGTCCCTTCCTTCCTTCCTTCCTTCCTCCATTCAGTGCCCCAGCAAGACGTTCGGCAGCTTTGAGTCCACCAAGGGCTTCCCCGACGATGTGATCCAGTTCGCCCGGCACCACCCCCTGATGTTCAACCCTGTGTACCCTCTGAACCGCCGGCCCATCTTCCTCAGAACCAACGTGGAGTACAGCTTCACTCAGATCGCCGTGGACCGCGTGGGAGCCGCAGACGGACAGTACGACGTCATGTTCATTGGAACGGGTGAGTTTGGCAACGTTTTGTGTTTAAAAACCCTGTTCAGGACGAGAACCGGAACCCCCTTTTGGTGTTTTAAGCATTGTGGTTATACTTTAGCTATTGAAAAGTAGCAGATCTACAAGCTCGTAGCGATGCACCGAGTGCCGCGCTAAGAGCTTGTAGATTTGCTATTTTTGAAAAATCGTGAAAATGTGGCATAATCGGTGTGTGTGTGTGTGTGTGTGTGTGTGTGTGTGTGTGTGTGTGTGTGTGTGTGTGTGTGTGTGTGTGTGTGTGTGTGTGTGTGTGTGTGTGTGTGTGTGTGTGTGTGTGTGTGTGTGTGCCCTTGACATATGCGTATACTGGGATACTGTATGTGTAATGTATAACTTTTTCTGCAGACAAAGGAACAGTACTTAAGGTGATCGGTGTCCCCAAGGAGAGCTGGAACAACATGGAGGAGCTACTACTGGAGGAACTGGAGGTCTTCAAGGTGAGATAGAAGAGAGCTAGAACACAATTATATTATATTAGTGTATAATATACAATTGGAATTATAATACTGTATGTTCTAACTATGTGTTATGTATCCATGTCTTCTGTTATTTAGGATGCATCATCTATCAGTGACATGCAGATCTCTTCAAAACGGGTAAGACATGCACGCACGCACATGGACACACACGGACACACACGTACACACACACACACACACACACACACACACACACACACACACACACACACACACACACACACACACAAACACACACACACCGACTGTGTGCATAGAGCATACATATACCACCAAGTCAAGGTCATGATCCAAAATGTCACCTCACCTGCATGGCAAAAGCATTGCATAGTTGCATACACTTTGATATTGGACAACCTCATATCCCTCTCCCTCCTCCCTTGTCGTCCACAGCAACAGCTGTACGTGGCCTCAGACACAGGCATAGCCCAGGTTCCCCTGCATCGCTGCAGTGTCTACGGGAAGGCCTGCGCCGAGTGCTGCCTGGCCAGAGATCCATACTGCGCCTGGGACGGCACCTCCTGCACACGCTACCTGCCCAACACCAAGAGGTACATTACACACGCTACCTGCCCAACACCAGGAGGTACATTACACACGCTACCTGCCCAACACCAGGAGGTACATTACACACGCTACCTGCCCAACACCAAGCGGTACATTACGGGGTATAGCATGCGGGCACGGTGGCGCAGTCTGTAGTGCTGTCGCCTCACAGCTAGAAGGTGAGGAGAGTAGAGGACATGCACAGTCAACTCCTCAGTGGTGTACCAGTAGAGGACATGCACAGTCAACTCCTCAGTGGTGTACCAGTAGAGGACATGCACAGTCAACTCCTCAGTGGTGTACCAGTAGAGGACATGCACAGTCAACTCCTCAGTGGTGTAGTAGAGGAGAGTAGAGGACATGCAAAGTCAACTCCTCAGTGGTGTACCAGTAGAGGACATGCACAGTCAACTCATCAGTGGTGTAGTAGAGGAGAGTAGAGGACATGCACAGTCAACTCCTCAGTGGTGTACCAGTAGAGGACATGCACAGTCAACTCATCAGTGGTGTACCAGTAGAGGACATGCACAGTCAACTCCTCAGTGGTGTAGTAGAGGAGAGTAGAGGACATGCACAGTCAACTCATCAGTGGTGTACCAGTAGAGGACATGCACAGTCAGCTCATCAGTGGTGTAGTAGAGGAGAGTAGAGGACATGCACAGTCAACTCCTCAGTGGTGTACCAGTAGAGGACATGCACAGTCAGCTCATCAGTGGTGTAGTAGAGGAGAGTAGAGGACATGCACAGTCAACTCCTCAGTGGTGTACCAGTAGAGGACATGCACAGTCAACTCCTCAGTGGTGTACCAGTAGAGGACATGCACAGTCAACTCCTCAGTGGTGTACCAGTAGAGGACATGCACAGTCAACTCCTCAGTGGTGTAGTAGAGGACATGCACAGTCAACTCCTCAGTGGTGTACCATGTAGAGGACATGCACAGTCAACTCCTCAGTGGTGTACCATGTAGAGGACATGCACAGTCAACTCCTCAGTGGTGTACCAAAGACCAAATGGACCGGCTCGTTTGGTTAGATTGTACAAATGAACATTGAAGATTTGACTGTGTGTAAAAAAAGATATTCCACATGACTGTCAAAAAGAATAGAATAGAGAAAAGACATGCGCATGGCATCAAACCAAAGCCAAAACAACACGCCAGTGACCGTTACCGCAAGCGATTATTCATAACTTGACGGTAATAACAGAGTAGATTTACTGAAGCCTTTTTTTGTGCAAATACCATACAATACATAAATGGAGCATCCATTGCTGTGTAATAAAACACTTCCCTCGTTAAGCATTGTTGAAGTATTGTTTAAACATTGTTTTATAGGCGTTTCCGTCGCCAGGATGTGAGGAATGGAGACCCCAATACGCTGTGTTCTGGAGGTGAGACTCAGTGTGTATGTGTCAAGTATCTCTATACAATACGCTGTGTTCTGTAGGTGAGACTCAGTGTGCTGCATCTCTTGTACTGCCATTATGGACGGATGGATGGATGGATTTTATTTTGTCATTGAACACTCTTACACACATTAATCTGTTGGCATCACTCCAATGCAGTACAAAAGCAAACATAATGTGTTAGTAGTAGCACCCAATCTGTTGTTCATAACCCACTATCACTGAAAGGCTCTGACTGAACTCACATGAGTACTGCTTGTGATTCTCTGAACTTTTGAATAGCTGCAATGCTGCTAATCATTGTAAACATCTTCCTTTATGCGTAGAACATCCTCATTTTCTTTCATGGACATGTCACCACAGTGCAGGTACATAGGTCAGGAAACATAGGCCTTCTACAATGACTACATCTGTACATAATGCAACACCTTACAATGGAAAGCCATTATGTTCTCATTCTAGAGTTCACTTTTGTTCTTTTTTTAAGCAATCCCTCACTCCCACACTTACTTACTCTTAGTAGCATTGAGTGCTTCAGTGTCTGATATGTTGCTGACCACTGAGCCACTGCCAAAAAGCTCTCAACCTTTCACCTCTGGTGATCCCTCATCTCAGCCCACAATACCAGCATTCTGTTTCCATCTGTCACTCTGCCACATAACTGAATCAAGCTAATCACTTGGACAGAGTGAATGAACCGGCTGCTAACACAATTACATCACGTGACAAGTGCGACACAGCTAGTGTACAGTAAGAACAAATAAGAGGGTCAACGTGATTGTCTGCTTTTCAGTCACCTCATATTGTATTTTATTTCCAAACTATATGCTTCTGTTCTGAAGATCAACAACATTATCATCTATTTATTTATAAATGCACAGAATATCTGTGCATGCCTGTGTGTCTTCCGTGTTTCCATTGCATATCTCAACTTCTACAACATGCTGTGTGTATTGCCGAGGACCCGAGGGAGTGATATGGGAAGTCGTTCGGATTGTCCGGAAATGTATCTACAATTTGCAGAGACGTGTGTGTGTCTGTCTGACTGTCATAACTCGGAAACCGTTGTTTGTGCCGAGTGGAATTACCATTTATTCAGTCAGACACTTTTGGCAAGATAAACCATTTATTGCAATGATATTGCATTCAATTTGGCGGTGTGACATCTGCTCCTGTACAGATTATCTGTGCAAGGCATGACACAGAATCTGAGATCACTAACATCCCTGAGCCTAGTTTACAACATAAAATTGAACCCTCAAGGGTATACAATCCACAGAAAGTAACCCATACAGATAACATACGGACTTAAAAAAGTGTTTGGTCACTGACTACAGAACAGTGCTCTGACGTATGCTGAGCATGTGTAATATGGTGTTCTACTTGACTGAACCATTAGTTTTGAGGGCGTACTGTATGTCTTAACTTGTTAATAAATGAAGTTGGAGGAAATAATTGGCTATTTTTGTCAAAGAGATGTCATAAAGGGAAAACATAGGGTCATAGTCGTTAATAACATTCATCAGCAAACACTTGACTCATTTATGTCATCTCCTTACGGCAAGTGTGATGACATAATTACTTGGAATGATGGAGACAATGAGGGCCCCTGTTTGGTGTTAGACACACTCACATGCTGGCCAAATAATACATCACACACACACACACACACACACACACGCACACGCACACACACAAACTACTGAGGACGTCGATTGCAGGGCTCTTGAATAAGACCTCCTTGACGGGAAGCTGAGATTGAACATTCCCGTCAATACCCTCATCAATCAATACTGAGCTTGAGAAAGACTTGCTTGTGAGAGCGATAAAGGAAGGTTTGCATGAAAAAAGGGTCTTTGTTTCAAAGGACATCAAAGCCACAATTTAAATGTAATCCTTAATGTGCTTTTTCGCAGAGCTTATCGGATTCAAAAAGGCTTGTCCCCCGGTTAGATTCCAGCTGTGTCGCGTGTCCTTCCCCCGGCCCTCTCTCTGCCCTCAGTCTTCCTGTCTCTCCTCTACTCTCCTATCTAAAGAAAGCAAAAGCAATATTACCTTCTGTTGTTGAGTGGTGCAACCACTCCCTTACGGAGCTATGTGTGTGGGTGGCTGGGTGGCTGCGTTCTGAGCACGAAAACGGCATGGTTGTTTTTCACCACCTGTGCGCAACCTAACACACCCACAAACACACGCACATATTAACTGTATATATGGTGATTTCGGGTGTGCCAGTACAGTACAGTCACGGTACAGTAGAGGGACCCCCACACGGTAACTCTGTCATTTCTCAACCGTTTCGGACGCGGGGCGGCTCACTGGAATCGGGCCGGCACCCTGGGTGCGTTCCCCCCCGGGGACCCCCACACGGAGTTGCACCACTCACTTCATACGGGTGTGATTTTCTTATTCTATTTCCCATGATCTGATCTGGTCCCATCCTACACTACTGTCACAGTCTGGCTTCATGCTGTGCTGTTGTTGAAGCCCTAACTGTGTTTGTGTATGCTGCCCTCTGCAGACCACCACAAGCATCGCGTGATAGAGAGGCGGCTGTATGGCGTGGAGGGGAGCAGCACCTTCCTGGAGTGCATCCCCAAGTCACTGCAGGCCAGAGTCACCTGGACCTTCCAGAAGCATCCGCAGAACCCCAGGGAAGAGGTGAGGCCCGACGGAGAGACACGTGTGGTGGAGATTATGGTGTATGTGTATTTGTGGGAACAAAAAAATGGTCAGAAAGATTTCGACTTAATGATTTGGCCTATATATTATTATATTTTACAAGATAAAATTAGTCTTGGCGATTTTCCGATTGAAAAATCGTAAAAATGTGGCAAATTTTTGAATATAATTATATTCTTTGAGTGAACGTGAAATTTTGCTTCTGGGGGGGTCCCTGGAACAACATATTTTCAGATGAGGGTCCACGGCCAATAATTCTGGGGGTTCTTGATATGAAATAGTTTGAGAATCACTGATACAGGTCATGATTTAGAAGACATTTTTAGAATCGTTTTCAGGTCTAAATGGGTTAATTTGATCTCTTTCCCCTTGTTTCCCAGGTGCGTCTAGATGACCGGGTCCTTCACACTGACAGAGGCCTCCTGATTCGCAGAGTCCTGAAGAGAGACATCGGCGTCTACCAATGCCACGCCATGGAACACGGCTTCACCCAGACCCTGCTGGGCATCACCCTGGAAGTAGTCCCCTCCACGTCCACCTCCATCTCCAACCTGCCCTCTGACGCCCCTGTCCGATTGGACCCCCGCGGCGGCGGAGGCGGACCCCCCCCTGCGACCAATCAGAAGCTTTGGTACCGGGACTTCATGCAGCTGGTGGACCACCCCAACTTGAGCACCGTCGACCAGATATGCGAGCAGGTTTGGGCGCGCAAGAGTGCAGCGGAGCAGTCGGAAAAGGGCTCGTCGGCGACGCCAGTGAAACAAGTCCCGTCCCCGGGGGGACCCGCGGCCCGGCCTGCCGCCAACAACAAGAAGTGGAAACATCTTCAGGATATTCGGAAGGGTCGGAACCGCCGAACCCACGACGGGAAACCCAATCCACGGGCTCCACGCAGTGCAGGGGAGTAACGACAGGGAGAGGGAGGGGGGGGGGGGGGGGAGCAAAGTGACTGATTCCGAGAGAAAGAAAGGTGAAATGTAGATGGCAGGAAAGGCGGAAAATGATAGAGATTGAAAGTGACCAAGAACTTCTGGAGGTGTTGAAACACGCACGCACGCACGCACGCACGCACAGATACCTGACACAAGCACATTCTTAAACACAGTTACACTGAAAATACATACAGACACACATGTGTCATAACACCTCAGCACCTCCTCTGTTGTGCATATTTATCTACGGATGCCCCCCCACTAAGTCCAGCCTCTGACGCCCTGCACACAACATGATCACCATCACCCCCCCCGTCACCCGCCACCCCTAAACCCTTGTACCAGCAGCTAACTCCTGCATGTGATTCTGCACGAGCCCTTTACTCAGATCCAGTAGCATACAGTAGTTGAGTGTATAATATGCAGGTTTATGGGAGGCTGACCCACCTCTTCCACCTGTCATTCCCATTTGCACTGACAATATGGTTGATGGGGACATGCCTTCTCCGTCTAACACCCAGGAATCGAACCCAGGTCTCCCGCGTGGAAAGCCAACATCTTAAGCCAAAGGGATAATCCCTATGACTTGGGGGAGATATTAGAGAAACCTGATCCAGGTCACAGCACCATTGTAACACCTGGGAATCGAACCCGGGTCTCCCACGTGGAAAGCCAACATATTAACCACTTAGCCAAACCGATATCCCTAATGACCTGGGGGAGATATTAGACTTTGGAGGCCATCAGGCTGAGGTTGTGAGCTGCATCGGTCCAAGAACCACTACAGAAGTATTGCAGTGAATAGTGGGCAAGCAAGCACAAATCCACCTTTTCAACAGTACAGCATCCTCTTAAATTACGTGTAGAAAACAAACTCGGCATACTACCACTGGCGCAAATTTGGAAGTGTGGGCGACGTCACAATATGGCCACCTCCACAACAACCACTACATGCAAATGCATGAGCCCTGGACAAAGACTGCCCTGAAATCTGTATGGATGAACTCTCCGGGTGATTGGGCCCAGTAGAAGGCTGGAGAATGGACTCAAGTTTGTGTAGAGGTGGTGAAAATGTTCTCTCTCTCTCAACTGGAATATACTGGAAAATGAGGGCCTCTGACTGGAATAATGGAAGTGAATTATGTACAGGTTGTACACATACATTTTGTGAGAAAGAAATGGGTGGACTTCGCACAAATTGCAACAGAAAATCGAAATGTTTACTGATGAACATACATTGTAACATGTTAACTGCAAATTAAAACTTAAATACAATATAATATTTTGAGATAATATACCTGGAATATGAAATGATTTGAATATGAAAAGATCATTACAAATTATTGAAAACTCCTAATCCACTGAGTAATTTTAACTCACCATAAGGGTTAAAAAATAAAGTTTCTGGTTGATTGGAGACAGTACTAAACCCTTTGTGTGGATATCACACGACAAGAAAAGATATTCGTTTATACTGTAACTGGGGCGGCAACGAGAAATTGTGCCGTTACAAATTTCAGTATTTTTCAATACTTCCACTACCTCCTATACAGGCCAAAAGGTCCTTTGTTGAGCGGAGTCCCTCAGGAGTCCCTCAGGGCTCTATATTAGTTACTTTATCTTTACCGGACAAGGACATAGCCGATCTGCAAGCTTACACCTTAGGTGTTAGCTTGTGGATCTAAGCTTGTAGATCTGCTATACATGTCTGCGAAGGTCTTTTGACGTCGCATGCTGAGAGAACTGAGAAAGTCACTGCAACAAAGATGAAGGCAATAAGAAAACAGGTTCCGTTATATATTACTGTATATAGGCCTATACGTATATGTATCCATATACACATATGGATACACAACATGGCTATCTATCTTGGGTATTCATTGTACACATGCACCATTGCAATAGCCCTTTTTTAAACTGCAAAATGGAATGGAAATGGAATGGAAAAGTTGGTCTTTTCAATACTTCCACTACCTCCTTGGATTTATTAAGACTCTGGAATATTTGAAAGAGTTTCTATTGCAATTTGAGTGGGGTCATGTCCTATAATGTCACTTTGAATGATGCCTGGTACTGTGAGGCATGTCCAGGCATGTTACTAACAAGGTTACAATAATACTGTCATGGTAGGTGAGCGAGCTAATCGGTCAACATCACTACGGCTTGAAAAAGGTTATGGGACTCTGTTGGTAGCACACTTTGGATATGTTAAGGCACGACTATGATCCCCACAGTATATCAAAATGTTCTCAAGCTGAAAAAGAAACATGCTGCCTTAAACAGAAAACTGGAAGAAATATTTCCTCATGCCTTTGGGTGAAGTTCTTTTTTTTAAATATATATATATATATATATATATATATATGTATGTGTAGATGTATACATAGATTAGAAGACAACTTCAATTCCATTCACACTCAATTTCAGTGCTTCTAGAAAAGGATAAGACGATGCTGTTTTGGTTTGAATCCTGGACTCTATAAATGGAATCAGAAGCCTGGTACAGTATATTCTTGTGTACAACTGGGAACAAATGCATTTCCTTTTCCAAACGGGAGACGAGTGGGTGTAAATATGGTGACTTTGAGTGTGAAGAAGAGAGAAGAGTGTGTTTTAGGGGCAGAGACAAAACCGTACAGAAATTGTTAGTGGACTCTGAAACTATGACAACCCATGATTTATGGGCTTCAGCATATTAGCATGATATTTATGAGTGAGATTATGATTTATTGTTTTTTTATTATTATTATTATTATTATAAATGGTTCTTTGTCTTGCTCTTTTACACTGTTATTGCATAATGTTGTTTGTAATGTACAGTATGGATAAATGCAAATGCTAGATTGAGACAAATCTCTCACACAGTACACTCACACACACACACACACGCACGCACGCACGCACGCACGCACGCACACGCACACACACACACACACACACACACACACACACACACACACACACACACACACACACACACACACACACACACACACACACACACACACACACACACACACACACACACACACACACTCTCACGGCAGCCGGTGCACCTAAACTTTTCCTCCTATGCTACATGCTCTGTTATTATCACTGTTTGCAAATTATCTTTGATCATTTCCAGAATCACTATTCACAGCTTTCATTGATTATAGAATTACATTCATTTATTACAGTTGAACCATACAGTCCTTTGCTGCTTAACATCATCAATTCTCCTCCTATTGGACCGTACGGACCGTAGGGTGTTCCTATTTGCTGTCTGTAGTCCTACAGTCCTCTCAGTGTGTGACTGTGTGTGTGTTTTACATGTAAACTATAATGATTTCTACCCTGATGGGGCAGTACAGAAAAACCCATTTGTTGGTCTTATGTGGTAAACAGTGTCCCCTTGTGTCAATTGTGTGTATAGGCCTGATTCCAGAGCCAATTTGTGGTACGATGACATGTAACTTTTGTCTAATCTGTCCGTGAGGGAGAAGATTAATTGCTTTGTAAGATAGAACACACTTTTATCTTTTACATTCATGCGTTTCATGAATATCATATCCCTTTTATTATGACTGGTATATGGGCCTTATTTGTACTGCTAACTGGAGTTGGTGTATTTGACCGTGTGTTAAAGATTGGTAAAACAGTAGTAGTAGTAGTAGTAGTAGTAGTAGTAGACCAGTAGTAGTAGTGTTGGTTTTAAATGATATGCAAAATTTATAAAAATAAATATTATTTTTTGACAGAAGTGAAATGTTGACCTGAAAGTCATCACGTTTATGATACTGTATGTTGATGCAGGCAGTACAACGTAGGCCCATGTGTGGATTTGAGATGTATCATGGAATCTTTGACATTATTTATGTACCTGATCTAGAACGATATAACAAACTCTTTGAACAGAACAGGCCAAAAGGTCCTTTGTTGAGCGGAGGTGTTAGGTGTTAGCTTGTGGATCGATCTAAGCTTGTAGATCTGCTATAGGCCTACATGTCTGCGAAGGTCTTTTGACGTCGCATGCTGAGAGAACAGAGAAAGTCACTGCAACAAAGATGAACGCAATAAGAAAACAGGTTCCGTTATATATTACTGTATATAGGCCTATACGTATATGTATCCATATACACATATGGATACACAACATGGCTATCTATCTTGGGTAATCATTGTACACATGCACCATTGCAATAGCCCTTTTTTAAACTGCAAAATGGAGGGTTTTCTGTTCTTCTTGTTCGTTTGTTTTGGGGGAGTGTTATGCTTACAGGTCTCCATTAAAAATGCCCTTTTGAGATTGTGTGACCAATATTTGTGGCTTTGACACCAGAGATGGAGGGAACAAATGAAAGAGAGATGGAAAGAAAGCACAATGTTGAATATTATTATGTCTGTGTATTTATGTCTGAAGATAAGCTGGTACGTAGTGGTGGATGTTTACTTTGTTTTCTTATCAATGTAGATTTGTCATCTGTACCCTTCTCCCATTCTGCTGAACAAGGTAAAAATGTTCTGTTTTTATTATTATAACCAAAGGGGTCAAAACTTCCTCAATCCAGTGTCCAATAATTTAGTCATCATTGTTGTTCACACTGCCCCCCAGTGGAAACTTGCTATGTGACGCACCCCTGTAGGCCTATGTATGAATGATACACAGTAAACATCCTCAGTGTCAATTAATTAACTGGGTGTACAAATGACAGAATAATTTGGTTTCATTTGCACACAGTTAAATTAATACGCAGCATTTACTGTGTAGCTCACAAAAGTTTATGTTTGTGTGAAAGACAGACAGACAGAGCATGCATGTACAGTAGTAATAGTACGTACTGTATTATGGTACTGTACCCTGCTGGGGGGGGGGGGGGGGAAGACAGCAGAAACCAGCCTGAATATGATGGTTGCTGTTTTTTTCAGCAGAGTATGTATAGTATGCGTGCGTGCATGCGTGTGTGTGTGTGTGTGTGTGTGTGTGTGTGTGTGTGTGTGTGTGTGTGTGTGTGTGTGTGTGTGTGTGTGTGTGTGTGTGTGTGTGTGTGTGTGTGTGTGTGTGTGTGTGTGTGTGTGTGTGTGTGTGTGCGCGCGTGTGTGTGCGTGCATGCGCGTGTGCGTGTGTGTGTCACAGTGTGTGTGTGTGTGTGTGTGTGCGCTTCAGGGGATAGGAGAGTTGTGTATACTGGTTGAAGTGCCTGTGTTTAGGGCAGTCTGTCACCATTCAGAGGTTGAAGGGGCAGACATGAACAACATGGCACGCTGTAAAAAATGCTCCCAGAGGTGTTTGTGAGTTTGTCACATTGTTTTTGGTTAACACAATAAAATAAATACCCAGTTACTTCAATGCGTGGTTATCTGTTTTGTTATGTTAGACATACAGTGATGCAGTGATGATTGATGATGACAGATGTACAGCATAGTCTACTGAGATTATTATTTTTTTAAACCAGGAAAGCATCCTTTACATTTTAGCTTTAAGTATTTGTTTACTCATTTTAATGACCTGTATTTTTTCACAAAATTTGAATACACGTAGTCTGATACACCAATATGTTGGAATGTATACAGTCGCACAGATATTTTTTGATCGATTTTGGACAATTGGATATAAGTGTTCCTTTTATTTTTTATTTTGTAATTAAAATAAAAACCCTAACCCTAACCTCCGACGGGGCAGCAAACCTAAACCTAACCTTAACCCTCTCCCAACCCTTAACGCACCCCTCACCAACCTTAATCCGGTAGTTTTAACGCAGGGGTGCCTAACCAATGACTAGTCTAAACTAAGTATGCACCCCGCTTTCGTGGCAAAGCGCAGTAATTGAATGAGTCTGTTTTCATGGTCAATTATGTATTTATTTTCCTCATATTTTTGGTTTCTAGTCAAAACAAAACAGCAGAAACCAGCTTGAATACCAGCTTGAATATGATGGTTGTTGTTTTTTTCAGCAGAGTATGTATAGTATGTGTGTATAGGTGTATAGCTTGCAGCAAGCTATACACCTATACACACATACTATACGAGTATGAACATAGCAGATCTACAAGCTCGTAGTGCGGCACCGCGCTATGAGCTTGTATATCTTCTATTTTTCAATAGCTAAAGTATAACATGATCCTTAAAACACCAGAAGGGGTTCCCGCCCAGAATGGGTTAACCATACAACAAGTCCCTGTGCCCCTTTGCCACACAGGGACTGGTGTGTGTGTGTGCGCACACACACACACCAGTGTTGATAAAAACAAATGATTAAAACTTTTTTCATAGAGAGTGAATGGACTCTGAATGGAATGGAATGGAAGCACCTTAAGGAATACAAATCTAGTAAAGATTACTAGAAGTGAATGCCCTAGACACAAACCTCCTCCATTAGCAAAACCATATGGGGCGCATATATAAAAGAGAGGACCACGCGAGCCGTGGACCCCTTCATCACGTTGACGACCCTCTCCAGCTTGGCCGGGTCGTTCTTCTGCTGCTCGAAGGGCAGAACCTCCACGTAGGCCAGGCAGGCCAGGCCGGACCGGGTCAGCTCCGACTGGAAGGACAGGGCCAGCTGATGACCTCGTTGTCCACAAACAGCAGGCCCACCCAGGTCCACCCGAGACGCCTCAGAATGTGGAGCACAGCTCTCACCTGGTGTGGATAAGGAGTGGAGAATGAAGTCAACAGAATGTGTATTTATAACCCAAACATATCAGTCGTTCTCAATATTTCATGTCAAGGACTCTAAAGATTATTTGTAATTGGCCGCCGACCCCCATCTGAAAATAATGATGTTGTCCCAGGAACCTCCCCGAAGCAAAGATTTGAGTTAAAAACGTTCACTCTGAAATAATATTTATTCAAAGATTTGAGGCACATTTTCACGATTTTTCAAAAATAGCAGACCTACAAGCTCGTAGCGTGGCACCGAGTGCTGCGCTACGAGCTTGTAAAATCTCAGCAAGGCAGATGGCTTCTTGGTTAGAGTGGGTGACAATATTATCACACAAAAAGATGAAATTACCTACCTAGGTTCCATCCTGGAGGCTAATCTTTCCGGTGATAAAATGGCCACCAACGTAATCAAAAAAGTCAACCAAAGAACAAGATTCCTTTACAGGATCTCCTCACTGGTCAACAAAAACACCTTGAAGACCTTAACAGGAGCCCTCGTACAAGGTTTCTTTGACTATGCATGCACCTCTTGGTACCACAGCACCTCAAAGGCCCTTAAAACAAGGCTCCAGGCCTGCCAAAACAAACTCCTACTTGGCCTCACCCCCCAAAACCACCTCACCCCTGCCCACTTTGACAGGCTGGAATGGGTCTGGTCCACAAGATTCGATACACCACCAAGATACCCATGTACCTGTCTAATTACTTCCTTAATGTTAACGAAGTCCACACCCACAACACCAGAGGAAGTGCAACGAACCATGTAGGCCTACAACCCAGATTCGGCACAAACAAGGGACTAAATTATTTTCGCTCCTATGCCACAAAAATGTGGAAGTCATTAAGACATGTGAATCCCTTGACTCCTTCAAAACCGCTCTCAAAGGGCACCTACGGACGGCTGCAATTCGAAACTGGCCCCGTGAAATCTGAACCCCCCCCCCCCTTTTCCCCTCACTGTATATGTTTCTTTTCCCTTTTTACCTCCTTTATGATGAATTCCTGTTCTCTTTTTGTTTTACTATAAGTGTCTATTTGTACGTCTCTAAATGTTTTGATGAATTGAACATGGTGGACCCTCTTGTAAACAAGTGTATAATGCTTTATGGTGTCGTCCACTCACAGTTAACAGTCTTTGTATTGAGTTGTGCTTGAAATGTACTGTAATTCTGCAAACTGTTAATACATATTTCAATCAATCAATCATTTATTTGGCTTTTGAGCCACGGACCACCATTTGATAACATTTAGCCTCTCAGACCCAAAACTAAAGAATATTGTGTTGTCGTTGGATAAGATTCCATGCTTTTGGCAAATGTTTATCAAAATAACAATCCTTCTACATTCTCTAATTGTGTAGACTGAAAAATGAAGTAATGCAGATTAGATGTTTAACAGTAATGTGACTCTTGAGAGCGTAACATGGTTTCATTGTACGCTCTCAAGAGTTAAAAATCTATAAGGCTCCATTTGGTTACCAACTCTCCATCATTTAGCTGCATGGGGACCACCTGGAACCCCCTCAAGGACCACTGGGGGTCCCCGGACCACCTGGGGACCACCTGGAACCCCCTCAAGGACCCCTAGCTGGTTGAAATCCACTGCTCTATGACAATAAGCAATATAGAGCTATTTATGTAACGTGAAATCACTTCAAGTAGTTAATGCTACCAGTGGCCAGCAGAGGGCAGTGCAGTCCTGTTGTATAGACTATAGAGGCCATAGACTGTAGATGAACCAATCACTCTGACCAGTGGCGTCAACTCCGGGGGTGCACAGGAGCAGAAGAACCCACTGGCAAAATAATAACACAACACAACGGCTCTTTTAAGAGCTAATAGCAGCCAGCCGCAGCGCAAATATGCGTGGCTGCACCCACTGCCGTTATAGGAACCTTCCGCCACTGACTCTGACCAATGACGGACGGACTTTCATGTGACGTAGAAGGTTTAAATAGGGACACGGAAATGGGCACAGAGCATGTTTGGGGGCGGGCTGAGCTGCGGCAAGGTATGTTTGTTTGTTTGATAAAACACACGGTTTTATCCACCTTTAAACACGGCTATCGTTTAAACATTGGTGGTTTTATAGTACTGTTTGTTTATTGTGGCAGAAAATGGACAACAATGTGTTGAATGTTTGTTATTGAGAAGGAAGGAAACAAACAAACAAACAAAGTGTTCCAAACAGACAGAGGTGGAAAGTAAATGATTACATTTTAATACTGACCTATAGTGTGGAAAATATACTCGATTATTTGGAAACTTTGAACTACTAGCTACTTATAGATTTGGATTATTATTTCAAAACATACTAGCCTACATTTGGTTTACAGCCATACATTTGACCATGGCTGATCTACAAGCACATAATCGTGCACAATACAATGCTACACATTGTGACCTTTTAGATCTGCCATTTTCGTTTTTAAGCATTTCAAATGGGACATTCTGCATAATCATTTTGATGCCAATACCTCTACTTTTACTCAAGTTGTATAATTAATATAATATAATTTTGAAGATCCCCTCCCTTTTTTTTTCCTTTTTTCTGTACATCTTTATTTAACTTTAAAAAAACACTCATTATCTACTCGGGCTTATTATGTGAACACCGCAGACAGTTTTGAATTTGCTTGATTCAGTAATTGGCTATTTGATATAAATTTTAGCTGCCCCGCCACTTCCTATACAAACCCATTGTAACTTCAAAATCCTTTTTTTACCATGATAGATTCATCAAACAAATACCCAACCTTTTCTCTGGTGACTGTATTATGTTTTGCCTCAGACCTTGATTGTGACAATCCTATATGGGCTAGGCATTAGTTTTGGAGGTAAATAAATACCAAAAAAAGAGATCTACATTCTAGGACTGTCGATTCTTGGAGCCTGGACCATTCGGCCAACTCTACAGGCCTACTTAAAAACGGTCTGCTGTGTTCACAAACTTCACATAAGCCTGAGTAGACAATAAAATGACAAAGTGTTTTTGAAAGTGAAATTTCCATTTTTAATATTGTATGAATTCGACACTGTATAAAATCAGGATAAAGAGTAATGTTGGTTTTATGTCTGTCTTGCAGGTTAATCATGTGACCTTGGATGCAGTCATCAGGAGATGGCTGGTATTGGTAATAGAGTGTCTACTCGGCTGGGCTGAAACGAATAACGGTGTCAACGAATGCTCCCTGAGATTACGAGGCGTACGGTGCTCGGGATGTATTGTGCCATACAACTCTATTAATACCGGCTATCTTCAACCGAGCGACGGAAGGCCCCCCACGGTATGTACCTGGATTACATGTGGCTGTAGTAGAAACTAGGGCTGTGTCACCATTACAACATGTTAAGTTTACTATTTCATTGTCATGCAAATGATTGTGTTTGACGTTGAACATATGAATACATGCATGGCTTTTAGGCTTCATGAAAAAAATTGCACGAGGCAGATATGACTAATTATATACACTGTTAAATTGGAAAGGGCTTCGTTAAGACCTCCATATTATTATGGTCAATGCCTGTGTGACAAGTGATTGGTGAGGAGATACGGCGGTGTTTCTGACTGACAGACACATTCAGACATCGACTGAATTATAGTATGATATGATTTTCCAAAGATAAATTAAAGGGACACTTCACCCCTTTTGCAACCAGATTTGAATGATGTTTCCCGGGGTTTTTATGTGGGTAATGTGTCCATGATATCATGGACACTGGCCTCACTTCCTTCCGCGTGTGTGTGTGTGTGATATACCCACATAAACCCCAGGAAAGTGCTTCTTGTCTCCCCAACAGCATCAAAATAAGAGCTGGTTGCAAAAGGGGTGAAGTGTCCCAATTGACCTTGTTCAGACCGCGGCCATCTTCCCAGCAAGGTGCTGCCTAGGTGCAACTTCCCATAGACAGCCCATTCATCCAAACAGAAAAGTCCTATCTGATCGTATTAAACAACATCAAACTCACCAGCATTGCAGCTGTACGGAAAGCTTGAATTATCCTTTCTCTCTGCAAATTGTTTGTTTCATAAAAATCCACCGTAGACATGTTATGAGCTACTTCTTGTCAAGAAATGTAATTTTTTGAAGTGTTAGAGTTTGGAAGCGCTCGTTGACTATCACTCAACGTCCCATGCATACCACCTGTTTTGACTGTGCACATCATGCAGGAGGCAGCAGGAGGTTGCTTTACTGATAACGAGTGCTTCCAAACTTCTGATACTTAGAAAACAATCACATGGCTGTAGCTCATAACATGTCTACGGTGGATTTGTATGAAACAAACACTTTGCAGATGGAGGATAATTCAAGCTTTTTGTACAGCTGCAATGTTGGTGAGTTTGACATTGTTTAATGCAATAGGCCCTGCGGTAAGCCCTGCCCGCTCGCTCAGCTGCCTCGATACCGTTGTTAAGCAGGACAAACATCAGCGAACCTCCATTGAGGACCGTGTTATGTCGGCGTTTTTCCGAAGAGGAATAGAAGCATTCATATCAACAACATTCATACTATAATAACGCCATGGTGAAACATTGCTGTTGGGCGTCCTGCAACAGTGCTTCATAGGCACCCAGAACGTTTGGGGCATTTCTTTTTATTCCTTTTCCCGTGGGTGCGCACATCATGCACATGTCAATGTTTACATTCTGGAGGTGGAGGACGCGGCGGTCACTCATTCACCCTTCCCTGCTACTAAATCATACTATTAACGTCAACTTTTACTAAACAATGTTTAAATCAATCGTCTAATAAACAACTAACAATTTACCTTGGAGCAAAATGGTGTGCTTTGTAACTTTCTAATCTCCACGCTCAGTTGCTTGTGTTGGTCGGACGGCATGCAGCCACAGGCTCCAGCCTCCAGTCACGTTCCCTCCCACTGCGGTTCGCTGCTTTAATACCATTTTCTGCACATTGTATCCAAAAAGTGAAGGTCTGCTAATGGTCTAAACTATTTTGAATTTAGGAACGGCAAAGAAAATAGTTTAGACCATTAGCGGACCTTCACTTTTTGGATGCAGAAGGGGGGGGGGTAAGCAGCGTTCTTTTTTTCCAGATCCTCAGTTATGTGGCTGCCGTCCAACACAAGCAAGTGGCAACTAGAAAGTTACAAAGCACACCATTTGCTCCAAGGTAAGTTGTTAGTTGTTTATTAGACGGTTGATTTAACCATTGTTTAGTAAAGGTTGACGTTAATACTAGTATGATAGTAGCAGGGAGGGTGAACGAGTGATGCCACCGCCGCTTCCTCCTCTAGAATGTAAACATTGTGCGCACCCACGGGAATGGAATAAAAAGAAATGCCCCAAACGTTCTGGGTGCCTATGAAGCACTGTTGCAGGACGCCCAACGGCAACGTTTCACCATGGCGTTATTATAGTATGAATGTTGTTGATGTGAATGCTTCTATTCCTCTTCGGAAAAACGCCGACATAACACGGTCCTCAATGGAGGTTCGCTGATGTTTGTCCTGCTTAACAACGGTATCGAGGCAGCTGAGCGAGCGGGCGGGGCTTACCGCAGGGCCTATTGGATAAGACTTTTTCTGTTTGGATGACTGGGCTGTCAATGGGAAGTTGCACCTACTTGGCAACCTGCTGGAAAGATGGCCGAGGTCTCAATATAGTCAAATTAGCCGATGTACAAGCTAAAAACTTGAGCAGGTAGATCTGCTATTTCCATCTATGTTTTTAATGTTTGAGAATACCTTGCCTTTAAAGGCTTTATAATTCAGAGTATACAAATTGAACCACAGATCTGTAACTCTGTGTACAATTGGAACAAAGTTTCAGGTCCATTTGGTGTCACAATTAAATTAAAATTGTCCCTTTTTTTTTTTTAAAGGGACATTGACTGCAATTTCTTCCAGCAGTGAATAGTATTTTTAGTAGATAACCATAGCACAATTTGAAATTTGTGCGCTATGGCCAGAGTGTGTTTGACTGGATTGCTGAATTCCTATAATGCTTTAGTGCACTTTCCCTCCTTGTGGAGGCTGCATGGAGTGTGAATTTGTAGTCCAGGAAGGAAGTGAGACCACATTTTCATGGCATGAAACGTAATGCTATACAAACCTCAGGAAAGTGTCTTTTATCCTAAACATTAAAATAAGCTCTGGTTGCCAAAGGGGTGTAAGTGGCCCTTTGTTAATCACAATTTGACACTTTTAATACAGTAAAATAATGGTGACACAGCCCTGTCAGTGACTGTTATGACTTCCAAAATGTCATCCTGTAGGCCGACAACTAAATTTGTTTCTTTTCCCCCCTGTCATTTCAGAACTTGAAGCTGACTGTTTGTACCCTAATACCGTTGTCTTCTGCTGCTGCTGCTTGCTGTTGGCAGTGAAGGTTAGTATTTAACCTTTTGATTCCTGCTGCTTCTTGTGTAAGTGGGCTACATGCTACCATACCATATGTTATTCGTTCCATGTATCGTTTCACACCATTTGTGTGTTTATAATGCCTAGGACCCTATAGGCATTATACACACATTATACATACACTTCACTTTCATCTTTTCTTTGCTTATAATAAAGTTATCTATTTTAGTTGTCTGAGTTTTTAATCGCATTTTGCTTTATATTTTTTTATAAGTAATTTCTTTCTTCTTGCCTATCTATTGCCCTAGTTCTTCACTAGTGGACTTTGTGTGATGTGGAGGTATGTGATTTATGTCTATCATTATGGTAGCATGTAGCCTGCTCAACACTTTACTAGGGGTGTAACGATATAGTAACTGCATCGACATTTTTTATTTCAAGAATCTAAGCATATCTAAATGAAAACCGCAACATTGACTATATATTGTTTTGCAATGGAAATAATTGGTATCAAATCGTTTTGCTATGCAATTAATCTATTGTATCAATACTAAATTTGTGTGGTTTTACTTGATTTAAAAAATAAATCAATATATTTTAAATAGTTACTGTATCGCTGTTAAAATGTATCGTTACACCCCTACTGTTTACAGCCTTCTATGCTGTAGATCTGTGCAAACTAACAGGAACAAAATGATGGCCGATGTGTCATTTTGTTCCTTGGTTGGTGTGTGTTTTGTTTAGTGCTGATATTGAAGGTAAGTGATCAGTTTATTATCTTTGGCTGTCGGGCAGAAACCTTGTATATCCATAGTTCAACCTTTTGTAAATTAACTTCCTTACTTGGTCATGCTACAGTGTCAAACACTAAAGTAGCAAATAGCCGATCTACAAGCTCACGATGTAAAGATAATCCATTATTGAATATTTTGTTTAATATAACATGTATTTTTTATTGAACCGGTGAAGTATCAACAAGAGCTTGTAACATTGAAACACAACAGATTTTTATATTAATAATAAATATCATTGGATCACAGGTCGTTTTTTTTTTTTTTTTTTTTTGTCCAGAAAAGTTACTTTTGGTCATACAAGGTTTCTACCCGACCTTCATCTTTTCTCTTCTCTATTCTTTGCTTTAATAAAGTTGTTTGTTTTTGTGTGGTCTTGAGTTTTTAATCGCATTTTATTTTTTAATAAGTAATTTCTTTCTTCTTGCCTTTCTATCACACTAGTTCTTCACTAGTGTATGTGGTGCGTGATTCGGGTCGCGTCTCGCGTACAGTTTCTTTAATTGATTGGAACTGTATCGTTTTACATTTCGTCATCCCATCGGTTCACATCACATATGAACACGGGCCTAGTATGTGATTTCACAGCAATTGCGGATAGCTCGCCATTCACGTCCGTCTGCCTCATTTTATTTAGGTGAGGTACAGATTCAGAACGGGAAATGATGTAGGCGCATCATTCACGCCATATGAAATTTGTTTATTGCTGTTGTGTTCTGATGTCATCCATAGTGTTGTATGTTGTGTACTAATGTTCATAGTGTTGCTGACAAATACAGGGGCACAAAGAACATTAAGCAAATAAGAATGCTGCTGCCATTGCATAATTTGCACCTTGTTTAATTAATGTCAATCATCCACAAATGGCATAAATTCTTTCTCATTCACTTATTTCTGTGAATGTTATTTTAAAATTTATATGTAGGAAACGTGGGACAACTGGCTGGAAAAAATACTCGTGCCACGAAAATCTATTTATTTTATTGTTTATGTTCATAAAGCGCTCAAAGTCAACGGTGCAGCAGCAAACATCTCTAGGTCATAAGACCATTGTCTGCTAAATCATCAGATCTAATTTGTGAGTAAAGCTTCATCACGTCATCCCCACATCACATAATGAACGCAGGGTTAGGTTAGGGTTAGCTATGTGATGTGGATTGATGTGATGTATGTCTTTTATAATGTGCGAGTGAAGCTTCATTGCGTCTTTACACATACCATATGAACACAGGCCCGGTATGTGATGTGTATTGATGCGATTTATGCTTCTATTTGCAGTTAAAACTTCATCATTCACGCCAGTCAGTAGGCGAGGCACTGACGATGGGCCGATGACCCAAACGTTTTCTGCTGCACTTTTAGCACTTTGCAGCACTTTATGAGCATGAACAAATACAATTAATATATTTTCTTAGTTGACGTCTAGGAGTTTTCCTTAAGGTATTTGTGGAGTGAGTCTTCCAGTTTTCAACAACAGTCTCATGGTAATTAAAAAAAACGCAAAACGAGGCACAGGCATGGCGCTTCTGGTTTACTGGAATGGGGTTCGATTCCCTGCTGCGCTATAATCATTGTGTTTTGGCATTTACAAACTTTTTCGAATTGTAGGTGCCCTTTGAGATCGGTTTTGAAGGAGTCAAGGGATTCACATGTCTTAATGACTGTTGGTAGGGCGTTCCACATTTTGGTGGCATGGGAGCGAAAATAATTTAGTCCCTTGTTTGTGCCGAATCTGGGTTGTACATGGTTCGTTGCACTCCCTCTGGTGTTGCGGTTTTGGACTTCATTTACATTAAGGAAGTATTTAGACAGGTACATGGGTATCTTGGTATGTCGAATCTTGTGGACCAGACCCATTGCAAGATGCTGTACTCTGTCGTCGACCCTAAGCCATTCCAGCCTGCCAAAGTGGGCAGGGTTGAGGTGGGGTCATAACTTAACCTATGAAGAATCTGTTGTTCACACTTTTAGAACATGCATGCGGTCATTATGATGATTATATCAATCATTGGATGCCCCCAAAATGACCTTTTGTAGATCTATTTTATTTACTAGTAGTATGCTGGTGAATGATACAATGTAGGCATTTAGCAGACTCTCTTAATCCAGAGCATGCTTGCATTAAGCAATATCAAAGCATGGCAATACATCACAAAGTCGTTATCGTGAAACATGCGTAAGCTAAGAACGTAACGGTGGAATATTTATATAATGAAACTATACATATATAAAGTGCTAGCACTACATAAAATGCAATTCTAGTGCCGTCTACGTAACATGCTCCAAGTCGACAAAGTGCTCTCTGGGGCTATGATTGTA
Source organism: Protomyctophum parallelum (assembly GCF_964188405.1). Taxonomy (NCBI): domain Eukaryota; kingdom Metazoa; phylum Chordata; class Actinopteri; order Myctophiformes; family Myctophidae; genus Protomyctophum; species Protomyctophum parallelum. The sequence continues at coordinate 26,929,893 of NC_139705.1, read as the reverse complement.
TTTTAGTGTCGTGCCACCTGGCTGTGGTAGTGTGGGGTCACAACCTACAGTCACTGGAAACTCGGCCACTGACGGGACTGCGTCTTTCAAAAGTTTTGTATTCACGGAAAAGCGAAAGGCTATATAGTCCATGGTCTCGGACGCGCTGCAGTCCACCTCCCATTATACAGGCTGACTAAAAAGCTGAATAACTCGATCTACGGCGGTGGTTTGGATAAAATGCGCAATGTTCGGAGGTCTTTGCTGATTTATCCGGTGGTTTAGATGGAAACATTGGTGCTTTCTAGAGCAAGGATGTCTTCATTTTAGCTTGCTAGCAAACACTATTTATGTAGCATTAAAGATGAACGGCCAAAACAGGATGTGGGTCCAGCATGTGCAGCATTGAAATACCTCGGCAGTCTGAGGTTGGCTGTGTGTCCAGCAGGTGGCAGTATATGGGTTAATTACAGCCTTACTGGGGCCTCTACAGTAACGACATCAACCCTAGAATCACTATTCTGAGGGTTAGCAAAACAAATCAGATCTACAAGCTCACAAGCTAATTTTGGAGGTTTTGAAAATAGATGACATCATGAAAAAACGACGAAAAAAATAATATAGATAGCCCATGTTTTCAGACCGCATGCCGTTTTTCATGATTTTGCAGGATTTGAGGAAAAAGTTGAAAATAATTGACCTGTAAATTACAACAAAACAAACTAAGGCACTGGTGTGGTACTCCTGGTTTACCAGAACGGGGTTCAAGTCCCTGCAGTGCTCTGCTCAATTTGTTGTATTTTCGTTTATTTTAATATTCTGCTCATTGTGTTGCCTTTTCATAGATGATAACCCCCAGGTCCTCTACTGTGTTTTTACTCCCTACAGTTTGGTTACCAAGTCTATTTATTACTCATTTATGTTCACTCCGAGACCATGGACTATATATAGCCTTTCGCTTTCCCCCGATTTTCCCCTTTTTTCAAATCCTCAGAAATCGCGAAAAATGACATACTATAGTATGCCCTCCGAGACCATGGATTATATATAGCCTTTCGCTTTCCCCCGATTTTCCCCTTTTTTCAAATCCTCAGAAATCATGAAAAACGACATATTATAGTATGCCCTCCGACACCATGGACTTTAGCCTTTTGCATTTCCTTGATTTTCACCTTTTTTCAAATCCTCAAAAATGATGAAAAACGAGGATAAAGAAAAAATTCAAAATTTCAAAAAACGATGGGCTATAACCCATGTTCCCGTATGCCGTACGGTATGGGCTATAGCCCATGTTCAAAAATGTTGAAAAACGAGGTTAATGTTTTTTTTCAAAAATTCAAAAAACGATGGGCTATAACCCATGTTTTATTTTTCTTCATTTTTTTCAAATCCTCAAAAATGATGAAAAACGGCGTGCTATAGTATGCTGTACGGTATGGGCTATAGCACATGTTCAAAAATGATGAAAAACGAGGATTTTCTTTTTTTTTTTAATTCGAAAAACGATGGGCTATAACCCATGGTTTTTTTTTCTTCATTTTTTTCAAATCCTCAAAAATGATGAAAAACGGCGTGCTATAGTATGCCGTACGGTATGGGCCATAGCCCATGGTCAAAAATGATGAAAAACGAGGATAAAGAAAAAATTCAAAATTTCAAAAAACGATGGGCTATAACCCATGTTTTTTTTTCCTTCATTTTTTTCAAATCCTCAAAAATTATGAAAAACGGCGTGCTATAGTATGCCGTACGGTATGGGCTATAGCCCATGTTCAAAAATGATGAAAAACGACGATAATTCTTTTTTTCAAAATTTCAAAAAACTATGGGCTATAACCCATGTTTTTCTTTCTTAATTTTTTTCAAATCCTCAAAAATGATGAAAAACGGCGTGCTATAGTATGCCGTACGGTATATGCTATAGCACATGTTCAAAAATGATGAAAAACGAAGTTAATTCTTTTTTAATTCAAAAAACGATGGGCTATAGGCCTAACCCATGTTTTTTTTTTCTTCATTTTTTTCAAATCCTCAAAAATGATGAAAAACGGCATGCTATAGTATGCCGTACGGTATGGGCTATAGCCCATGGTCAAAAATGAAGAAAAACGAGGATACTTTTTTTTTTCAAAATTTCAAAAAACGATGGGCTATAACCCATGTTTTTTTTCCTTCATTTTTTTCAAATCCTCAAAAATGATGAAAAACAGCGTGCTATAGTATGCCGTACGGTATGGGATATAGCACATGTTCAAAAATGATGAAAAACGAGGATTAATTTCTTTTTCAAAATTTAAAAAAACGATGGGCTATAACCCATGTTTTTTTTTTTTCATTTTTTCAAATCCTCAAAAATGATGAAAAACGGCGTGCTATAGTATGCCGTACGGTATGGGCCATAGCCCATGGTCAAAAATGATGAAAAACGAGGATAAAGAAAAAATTCAAAAATTCAAAAAACGATGGGCTATAACCCATGTTTTTTTTTTTCTTCATTTTTTTCAAATCCTCAAAAATGATGAAAAACGGCGTGCTATAGTATGCCGTACGGTATTGGCCATAGCCCATGGTCAAAAATGATGAAAAACGAGGATTAAAAAAACATTCAAAAATTCACAAAACGATGGGCTATAACCCATGTTTTTTTTTCCTCATTTTTTTCAAATCCTCAAAAATGGATCCTCAGAAATGATGAAAAACGGCATGCTATAGTATGCCGTACGGTATGGGCTATAGCCCATGGTCAAAAATGAAGGAAAACGAGGATACTTTTTTTTTTCAAAATTTCAAAAAACGATGGGCTATAACCCATGTTTTTTTTTCCTTCATTTTTTTCAAATCCTCAAAAATGATGAAAAACGGCGTGCTATAGTATGCCGTACGGTATGGGCTATAACCCATGTTTTTTTTTCCTTCATTTTTTTCAAATCCTCAAAAATGATGAAAAACGGCGTGCTATAGTATGCCGTACGGTATGGGCTATAGCCCATGTTCAAAAAGGATGAAAAACGACGATAATTCTTTTTTTCAAAATTTCAAAAAACTATGGGCTATAACCCATGTTTTTCTTTCTTAATTTTTTTCAAATCCTCAAAAATGATGAAAAACGGCGTGCTATAGTATGCCGTACGGTATGGGCTATAGCCCATGGTCAAAAATGAAGAAAAACGAGGATACATTTTTTTTTCAAATTTTCAAAAAACGATGGGCTATAACCCATGTTTTTTTTTCCTTCATTTTTTTCAAATCCTCAAAAATGATGAAAAACGGCGTGCTATAGTATGCCGTACGGTATGGGCTATAGCACATGTTCAAAAATGATGAAAAACTAGGTTAAAAAAAAATCAAAAATTCAAAAAACGATGGGCTATAACCCATGTTTTTTTTCCTTCATTTTTTTAAAATCCTCAAAAATGATGAAAAACGGCGTGCTATAGTATGCCGTACGGTATGGGCTATAGCCCATGGTCAAAAATGAAGAAAAACGAGGATACTTTTTTTTTTCAAAATTTCAAAAAACGATGGGCTATAACCCATGTTTTTTTTTCCTTCATTTTTTTCAAATCCTCAAAAATGATGAAAAACGGCGTGCTATAGTATGCCGTACGGTATGGGCTATAGCCCATGTTCAAAAATGATGAAAAACGACGATAATTCTTTTTTTCAAAATTTCAAAAAACTATGGGCTATAAACCATGTTTTTCTTTCTTAATTTTTTTCAAATCCTCAAAAATGATGAAAAACGGCGTGCTATAGTATGCCGTACGGTATATGCTATAGCACATGTTCAAAAATGATGAAAAACGAAGTTAATTCTATGTGGGTCGATGGCGGTGTTGGTTACGACTGTTGGCCACCAGTTGTGACTAGGGGTGCAACGGTTCAGTTAGACCACGGTTCGGTTCGAACCTCGGTATGGGGGCCACGGTTTCGGTTCGGTTTCGGTACAGTAAAATAAAAAAATCACACATTTGTGAAGTGAGTGGTGCAACTCTGTGTGGGGGTTCCCGGGGGGGGGGGGCAGGAACGCGCCCAGGGTGCCGGGCCGGTTCCGAAATGCCGCCCCGTGTCCGAAACGGCTGAGAAATGACAGAGTTCTGTGTGCCGGTCCCTCTACTGTACCCTCTACTGTACTGTACTGTAGCCTCCTGGCACACACAAAATCATCATATATACAGTTAATATGTGCGTGTGTTTGTGTGTGTGTTAGGTTGCAGGTACAGGTGGAAAAACAACCATGCTGCTTTCATGCTCATACCCACACACATAAGTCCAGGGACTGGCTTGCACCAAAATAGTTTATTTATAGCATTTTCTTTTATTCTTTTTTTAGCATATATTATTTTATTAGGCATTTCTGCCTTTTCATTATTTTAAAGGGGGGAAAAAACCTTATATTGCTATTTTAATGTGCCTCATCAATATTATGTTCAAGGGAAAAATAATGCACCTATGCACTCACACGTGGTGCAGACTCGCAGCAGCCAGCAGGCTCGCATGCAGGGAGGAGAGTGGGGAGGAATTCACAGCGGAGTGCCGTGTCGCACAGAAACATTTACAAAAGTTTACAATAAAGATCTCTGCATGCGATATTATGCTTATATTATTAGAAGAAGGGTTTCTATCTACAGTCATGGATTGGACAGGAGTATTTTGTTGGGACTTTTCAGACGGAATATTCTTCTCCTGCTCCGAAAAAACAACGAGTTGTTTTTGCTCTCTCTCTCCCTTTTAGCACTCAAACAGCGAGTGCAGATGCAGAAGCAGATCTGAACAAACTTAAAAAGATGCGTGCTTAGAAGCCTGTTCATTCGAGGTTACTCCGCTGTGTGTGTGTCTCTGTGTATGACGACCAATAATTATTCCACAGAGAGGTCTTTTCAAGAAGTTGTTTAAAGACGAGGGCTGGATTCTCCTCATCATGCCGTCTCTCTCTCTCTGTGTGTGTGTGTGTGTGTGTGTGTGTGTGTCTGTGGGGGGGATAGGGGGTGGGCCGACAGAGTGCTACACTTCTGTGACCGAAAGAGTGCTAGACTTCTTAGTAGGACGGTGTGTGACCGATAGAGTGCTAGACTTCTAAGTAGGCCGGTGTGTGACCGAGAAATACATTCTTCGCAGCTGTAAGAAATTAATTAATGCAAACCGAAATAGCGCGGTTCATTAGAGCGTATTGAACCGTGCATGCCGTACCGAACGGTTTCGGTTTAAACCGAAAACCGTTGCACCCCTAGTTGTGACCAACACCGACCCACAGGAGAATACCATCGCACAGTGGTATCAGACCAACCACAATCAGCCAGCCCTCAAACCAAACCCTTCGACCTAGAAGAACTTGAAACTGCAATGGGAAAGTTGAAACCCGGAAAAGCAGCAGGGATTGATGACATACTGGCAGAAACTATACAGCACCTGGGACCTAACGCAAAGACCTGGCTTGTGGGGATGCTGAACACATGCATAGCACAGAAAACCATCCCTTCTGTCTTGAAAAGGGCCAAAGTGGTTGCAATCCCTAAACCTGGCAAAGACCCATTATCCCTGAAGAGCTACCGACCCATTTCACTCCTCTGCATTAACCTACCTGTGATGCAACAGAGTTTGCTGTGACCGTTGTGAATTATGGGTGGTGTGGTCTTTGCCAATACGGTGGATTGTGGCCCATGCCTTCCTGCTGTTATTTGTCATGTTGGTGTTCTCTATATGTTTTCGTCCTGGGCATGACGTTAAACTGTTCCGTTCGAGAGGACCGGCGACCCTCGAATGTAAACAGCCCCGAAAGGAAACTATGTGTGTGTGAGGTGTTCTCTATCATTTCATTCCAGACTTTCCTTCGTTCATCTCCAACCTCACTGTCTATCTCCTGTGTTCTCCATTCATCTTGAGCGATACACAGTCGTCTGATGTGCGAGGTGAGGTGCTGGCTAGCGCATAAAGGCACGGGACAGGTGTTGTCTTGACGCATCCCGTGATGATGCGACAGGTGTCATTTAGGGCTGTGTCGAACCAATTTGGTGTGACGTGATCGGCTCCAGCTTGAGCAGGCATACTCTGCTGTAGAGAAAGACAGGGCCATAGCAGTTGCACGGATTGTATGTGGGTCTGCGCCCCACTTGGAGGTCACTAGTTTTCACAGGATGTTATTGTGGATGTTGACCGTGGCTTTTGTGTTTGTGTTTTTTGAAGAAGAGTGTCCTGTCCAGTGTAACTCCAAGATACATGGGGTGGGTATGGTTGGAGAGTTTGTGACCATCCCAAGTGACGCTCAGTTATTTTTTCGCGTCTCGGTTCCTCAGGTGGAAGCTGCATAGTTGGGTTTGTGTGTGTCTTTCTTTTTCTGTCTTTCTTTCTTAGGACGGAGATCAAGGTAGACGCCGTTGGAAGGCTCAACACAAGCCGATGCCCCTAGAGATCCATCCCAAAGCTTCCCTCAGGTAGCCCAGCAAGCCAGCTAGCCAGCAAGCCTGCCCAGTCAGCCAACGCAGCCAGTCAGCTCCGCCAGTCAGCCAGTGTAGAAAGTCAGGCTGCCAAGCCAGAGCATATCAGCCCTTGCAGTCAGCCATTGCAGCCATACCAGCCTTGCTCAGTCAGCTCAGCCAGGCCTCTCTCGAGGCCTGGCTCTCTGTCTGCCTGGCCCGGTCTGCCTTGCCCTGCCTTGCAGCAACAGAACAAGCCATTCTGGCAAGCCAGCCAGCTCAGAATGCGAGCTGAGCAAGCCAGTGCAGCAACAAGCCCATACTAGGTTACTGCAGCCTTACTGTGCAGCCACAGCCACTCAGCCTAGACCAGCAGGAGCAAGCCAGGCTCCAACCCTTGCAGCGCAGCCTTAGGCCGGATAGTCCCCCTGCCTGCACTTTGTTGCCTTCCTGGCCTGTCTGCCTGCCTAGGCGCCTCGGTCTTCCTGTCTGTCTGCCTTGGCCTGCCGGTCTGAAACTGGTTTAGACTAACTGCGTGCTTGCCAGCTGCGCTGGCTTGCTGAGCTCGTATTCTGAGCTGGCTGGCTTGCCAGCAAGGCTGATTCTGTTGCTGCAAGGCAGGGCGGGGCAGACCGGGCCAGGCAGACAGAGAGCCAGGCCTCGAGAGAGGCCTGGCTGAGCTGGCTGAGCAAGGCTGGTATGGCTACAATGGTTGCCTGCAAGGGCTGATGTGCGCTGGCTTGGCAGCCTGACTTTCGACACTGGCTGACTGGCGGAGCTGGCTGGCTGCGTCGGCTGACTGGGCAGGCTTGCTGTCTAGCTGGCTTGCTGGTCTCCCTGAGGGAAGCTTTGGGATGAATCTCTAGGGGCATCGGCTTGTGTTGAGCCTTCCAACGGCTCAACCTTGATCTTCGTCCTAAGAAAGAAAGACAGAAAAAGAAAGACACACACAAACTCAACTACGCAGCTTCCACATGAGGCAGGAAGGCAGGCAGGCACGCAGGCACGCACAAGCTGCCTGCGTGCTTGCTTCGCCCTCCAGTTGCTGCTCCAGTTATTTGTTTTCCCTCAAACCCATCCTCAATGTGTTGGGTGAGGTTGAGCTCTGTCCAGCACAGGAGCGGCCGGGACGGAAACCAGCTTGGTCTTTAGTCAGCTTGGTGTCTGAGTGGCATGAGGCGTTGGAGTAGCAGCCTCTCTTGTAGGTGATGCAGAGGAGGGAAATGGGTCGGTAGCTCTTTGGGGATGATGGGTCTTTGCCAGGTTTGGGGATTGCAACCACTTTGGCCTTTCTCCAGAGAGAAGGGATGGTTTTCTGTGCCATGCATGTGTTCAGCATCCCCACGAGCCAGGTCTTTGCGTTAGGTTCCAGGTGCTGTATAATTTCTGCCAGTATGTCATCAATCCCTGCTGCTTTTCCGGGTTTCAACTTGCAGTTTCGAGTTCTTCTAGGTCGAAGGGTTTGGTTTGAGGGCTGGCTGATTGTGGTTGGTCTGATACCACTGTGCGATGGTATTCTCCTGTGGGTCGGCGGTGGTGTTGGTTACGACTGTTGGCCACCAGTTGTGATGCAACAGAGTTTGCTGTGACTGTTGTAAATTATGGGTGGCTTGATCCCCATGGGGTCCAACAGTGGTCATTAAAGCGTGCACACACACATGCACACATGCACCTACACACGCACAGGCGCACATACGTATGCACACCTGGACCTGAAAATGAACAACAACACAAAAACTAAGGCACTGGTGTTGGACTTCTGCTTTACCGGAACGGGGTTCAACTCCCTGCAGTGCCCTGCTCAATGTGTTGTATTTACATGGTTCATTGGTCCATGTTCTCAGGTCATTGAGCGGCGCGCTATAGTGTGCGATTCTTCATCATTGTTGAGGATTTAAAAAAAGGTGAAAATCAAGGAAAAGCGAAAGGCTATAGTCCATGGTCACGATGAAAAAGGAGGATAATCTTTTTTTTTCAAAAATTCAAAAAACGATGGGCTATAACCCATGTTTTTGAAATTTTGATTTTTTTCCAAATCCTCAAAAATGATTAAAAACGGCGTGCTATAGTATGCTGTACGGTATGGGCTATAGCCCATGTTCAAAAATGATGAAAAACGAGGTTACATTTTTTTTTCAAAAATTCAAAAAACGATGGGCTATTATGACCCATGTTTTTTGATTTTTTTTTCTTTTTCAAATCCTCAAAAATGATTAAAAATGGCGTGCTATAGTATGCCGTAGGGTAGGGGCTATAGCCCATTTTCAAAAATGATGAAAAACGAGGTTATTTTGTTTTTTTCAAAAATTCAAAAAACGATGGGCTATAACCCATGTTTTTTGAAATTTTGATTTTTTTTGAAATCCTCAAAAATGATTAAAAACTGCGTGCTATAGTATGCCGTACGGTAGGGGCTATAGCCCATGTTCAAAAATGATGAAAAACAAGGTTTTTTTCTTTTTTTCAAAAATTCAAAAAATGATGGGCTATAACCCATGTTTTTTGAAATTTTGAAATTTTTTTAAATCCTCAAAAATGATTAAAAACTGCGTGCTATAGTATGCCGTACGGTAGGGGCTATAGCCCATGTTCAAAAATGATGAAAAAGGAGGATAATCTTTTTTTTTTCAAAAATTCAAAAAACGATGGGCTATAACCCATGTTTTTGAAATTCTGATTTTTTTCAAAATCCTCAAAAATGATTAAAAACGGCGTGCTATAGTATGCTGTACGGTATGGGCTATAGCCCATGTTCAAAAATGATGAAAAACGAGGTTACATTTTTTTTCAAAAATTCAAAAAACGATGGGCTATTATGACCCATGTTTTCTTTTTTTTTTTTTTTTTTTTCAAATCCTCAAAAATGATTAAAAATGGCGTGCTATAGTATGCCGTAGGGTAGGGGCTATAGCCCATTTTCAAAAATGATGAAAAACGAGGTTATTTTGTTTTTTTCAAAAATTCAAAAAACGATGGGCTATAACCCATGTTTTTTGAAATTTTTTGAAATCCTCAAAAATGATTAAAAACTGCATGCTATAGTATGCCGTACGGTAGGGGCTATAGCCCATGTTCAAAAATGATGAAAAACGAGGTAATTTTTTTTTTCAAAAATTCAAAAAACGATGGGCTATAACCCATGTTTTTTGAAATTTTGAATTTTTTTGAAATCCTCAAAAATGATTAAAAACTGCGTGCTATAGTATGCCGTACGGTAGGGGCTATAGCCCATGTTCAAAAATGATGAAAAACGAGGTTATTCTTTTTTTTCAAAAATTCAAAAAACGATGGGCTATAACCCATGTTTTTTTTTATTTTGAATTTTTTTGAAATCCTCAAAAATGATTAAAAACTGCGTGCTATAGTATGCCGTACGGTAGGGGCTATAGCCCATGTTCAAAAATGATGAAAAACGAGTTTTTCTTTTTTTTTCAAAAATTCAAAAAACGATGGGCTATAATCCATGTTTTTTGAAATTTTAATTTTTTTTGAAATCCTCAAAAATGATTAAAAACTGCGTGCTATAGTATGCCGTACGGTAGGGGCTATAGCCCATGTTCAAAAATGATGAAAAACGAGGTTATTGTTTTTTTTTCAAAAATTCAAAAAACGATGGGCTATAACCCATGTTTTTTGAAATTTTGAAATTTTTTGAAATCCTCAAAAATGATTAAAAACTGCGTGCTATAGTATGCCGTACGGTAGGGGCTATAGCCCATGTTCAAAAATGATGAAAAACTAGTTTTTTTTTTTTTTATTATTAAAAAAACGATGGGCTATAATCCATGTTTTTTGAAATTTTGATTTTTTTTGAAATCCTCAAAAATGATTAAAAACTGCGTGCTATAGTATGCCGTACGGTAGGGGCTATAGCCCATGTTCAAAAATGATGAAAAACGAGGTTATTTTTTTTTTCAAAAATTCAAAAAACGATGGGCTATAACCCATGTTTTTTGAAATTTTGAATTTTTTTGAAATCCTCAAAAATGATTAAAAACTGCGTGCTATAGTATGCCGTACGGTAGGGGCTATAGCCCATGTTCAAAAATGATGAAAAACTAGGTTATCTTTTTTTTCAAAAATTCAAAAAACGATGGGCTATAACCCATGTTTTTTGAAATTTTTAAATTTTTTGAAATCCTCAAAAATGATTAAAAACGGCGTGCTATAGTATGCCGTACGGTAGGGGCTATAGCCCATGTTCAAAAATGATGAAAAACGAGGATTTCTTTTTTTTCAAAAATTAAAAAAACGATGGGCTATAACCCATGTTTTTTGAAATTTTGAATTTTTTTGAAATCCTCAAAAATGATTAAAAACGGCGTGCTATAGTATGCCGTACGGTAGGGGCTATAGCCCATGTTCAAAAATGATGAAAAACGAGGATATTTTTTTTTCAAAAATAAAAAAAACGATGGGCTATAACCCATGTTTTTTGAAATTTTGAAATTTTTTGAAATCCTCAAAAATGATTAAAAACTGTGTGCTATAGTATGCCGTACGGTAGTGGCTATAGCCCATGTTCAAAAATGATGAAAAACGAGGTAACCTTTTTTTTTCAAAAATTCAAAAAACGATGGGCTATAACCCATGTTTTTTGAAATTTTGAATTTTTTTGAAATCCTCAAAAATGATTAAAAACTGCGTGCTATAGTATGCCGTACGGTAGGGGCTATAGCCCATGTTCAAAAATGATGAAAAACGAGTTTTTTTTTTTTTTTTTTTTTTTCAAAAAACGATGGGCTAAAACCCATGTTTTTTGAAATTTTGAAATTTTTTGAAATCCTCAAAAATGATTAAAAACTGCGTGCTATAGTATGCCGTACGGTAGGGGCTATAGCCCATGTTCAAAAATGATGAAAAACGAGGTTATTTTTTTTTTCTAAAAAATTCAAAAAACGATGGGCTATAACCCATGTTTTTTGAAATTTTGAATTTTTTTGAAATCCTCAAAAATGATTAAAAACTGCGTGCTATAGTATGCCGTACGGTAGGGGCTATAGCCCATGTTCAAAAATGATGAAAAACGAGGATTTCTTTTTTTTCAAAAATTAAAAAAACGATGGGCTATAACCCATGTTTTTTGAAATTTTGAATTTTTTTAAATCCTCAAAAATGATTAAAAACTGCGTGCTATAGTATGCCGTACGGTAGGGGGTATAGCCCATGTTCAAAAATGATGAAAAAGGAGTTTCTTTTTTTTTTTTTTTTTTTTAAACGATGGGCTAAAACCCATGTTTTTTTAAATTTTGAATTTTTTTGAAATCCTCAAAAATGATTAAAAATTGCGTGCTATAGTATGCCGTACGGTAGGGGCTATAGCCCATGTTCAAAAATGATGAAAAACTAGGTTATTTCTTTTCTCAAAAATTCAAAAAACGATGGGCTATAACCCATGTTTTTTGAAATTTTGAAATTTTTTTAAATCCTCAAAAATGATTAAAAACTGCGTGCTATAGTATGCCGTACGGTAGGGGCTATAGCCCATGTTCAAAAATGATGAAAAACGAGGTTATTTCTTTTCTCAAAAATTCAAAAAACGATGGGCTATAACCCATGTTTTTTGAAATTTTGAATTTTTTTTAAATCCTCAAAAATGATTAAAAACTGCGTGCTATAGTATGCCGTACGGTAGGGGCTATAGCCCATGTTCAAAAATGATGAAAAACGAGGTTATTTCTTTTCTCAAAAATTCAAAAAACGATGGGCTATAACCCATGTTTTTTGAAATTTAGAATTTTTTTGAAATCCTCAAAAATTATTAAAAACTGCGTGCTATAGTATGCCGTACGGTAGGGGCTATAGCCCATGTTCAAAAATGATGAAAAACGAGGTTATTTCTTTTTTCAAAAATTCAAAAAACGATGGGCTATAACCCATGTTTTTAGAAATTTTGAATTTTTTTGAAATCCTCAAAAATGATTAAAAACTGCGTGCTATAGTATGCCGTACGGTAGGGGCTATAGCCCATGTTCAAAAATGATGAAAAACAAGTTGTTGTTTTTTTGTTTTTTTTTCAAAAAATGATGGGCTATAACCCATGTTTTTTGAAATTTTGAAATTTTTTGAAATCCTCAAAAATGATTAAAACCTGCGTGCTATAGTATGCCGTACGGTAGGGGCTATAGCCCATGTTCAAAAATGATGAAAAACGAGTTTTTTTTTCTTTTTTTCAAAAATAAAAAAAACGATGGGCTATAATCCATGTTTTTTGAAATTTTGAATTTTTTTGAAATCCTCAAAAATGATTAAAAACTGCGTGCTATAGTATGCCGTACGGTAGGGGCTATAGCCCATGTTCAAAAATGATGAAAAACGAGGATTTTTTTTTTTCAAAAATTATAAAAACGATGGGCTATAACCCATGTTTTTTGAAATTTTGAAATTTTTTGAAACCCTCAAAAATGATTAAAAACTGCGTGCTATAGTATGCCGTACGGTAGGGGCTATAGCCCATGTTCAAAAATGATGAAAAAGGAGTTTTTTTTTTTTTTTTTTATTCAAAAAACGATGGGCTAAAACCCATGTTTTTTGAAATTTTGAATTTTTTTGAAATCCTCAAAAATGATTAAAAATTGCGTGCTATAGTATGCCGTACGGTAGGGGCTATAGCCCATGTTCAAAAATTATGAAAAACGAGGTTATTTATTTTTTTCAAAAATTCAAAAAACGATGGGCTATAACCCATGTTTTTTTAAATTTTAAATTTTTTTGAAATCCTCAAAAATGATTAAAAACGGCGTGCTATAGTATGCCGTACGGTAGGGGCTATAGCCCATGTTCAAAAATGATGAAAAACGAGGATTTTTTTTTTTCAAAAATTATAAAAACGATGGGCTATAACCCATGTTTTTTGAAATTTTGAAATTTTTTGAAACCCTCAAAAATGATTAAAAACTGCGTGCTATAGTATGCCGTACGGTAGGGGCTATAGCCCATGTTCAAAAATTATGAAAAACGAGGTTATTTATTTTTTTCAAAAATTCAAAAAACGATGGGCTATAACCCATGTTTTTTTAAATTTAATTTTTTTTTGAAATCCTCAAAAATGATTAAAAACGGCGTGCTATAGTATGCCGTACGGTAGGGGCTATAGCCCATGTTCAAAAATGATGAAAAACGAGGATATTTTTTTTTTTCAAAAATTAAAAAAACGATGGGCTATAACCCATGTTTTTTGAAATTTTGAAATTTTTTGAAATCCTCAAAAATGATTAAAAATTGCGTGCTATAGTATGCCGTACGGTAGGGGCTATAGCCCATGTTCAAAAATTATGAAAAACGAGGTTATTTATTTTTTTCAAAAATTCAAAAAACGATGGGCTATAACCCATGTTTTTTTAAATTTTAAATTTTTTTGAAATCCTCAAAAATGATTAAAAACGGCGTGCTATAGTATGCCGTACGGTAGGGGCTATAGCCCATGTTCAAAAATGATGAAAAACGAGGATTTTTTTTTTTCAAAAATTATAAAAACGATGGGCTATAACCCATGTTTTTTGAAATTTTGAAATTTTTTGAAACCCTCAAAAATGATTAAAAACTGCGTGCTATAGTATGCCGTACGGTAGGGGCTATAGCCCATGTTCAAAAATGATGAAAAAGGAGTTTTTTTGTTTTGTTTTTTTTCAAAAAACGATGGGCTAAAACCCATGTTTTTTGAAATTTTGAATTTTTTTGAAATCCTCAAAAATGATTAAAAATTGCGTGCTATAGTATGCCGTACGGTAGGGGCTATAGCCCATGTTCAAAAATTATGAAAAACGAGGTTATTTATTTTTTTCAAAAATTCAAAAAACGATGGGCTATAACCCATGTTTTTTTAAATTTAATTTTTTTTTGAAATCCTCAAAAATGATTAAAAACGGCGTGCTATAGTATGCCGTACGGTAGGGGCTATAGCCCATGTTCAAAAATGATGAAAAACGAGGATATTTTTTTTTTCCAAAAATTAAAAAAACGATGGGCTATAACCCATGTTTTTTGAAATTTTGAATTTTTTTGAAATCCTCAAAAATGATTAAAAACTGCGTGCTATAGTATGCCGTACGGTAGGGGCTATAGCCCATGTTCAAAAATGATGAAAAACAAGGTTTTTTTCTTTTTTTCAAAAATTCAAAAAATGATGGGTTATAACCCATGTTTTTTGAAATTTTAATTTTTTTTGAAATCCTCAAAAATGATTAAAAACTGCGTGCTATAGTATGCCGTACGGTAGGGGCTATAGCCCATGTTCAAAAATGATGAAAAACGAGGTTATTGTTTTTTTTCAAAAATTCAAAAAACAATGGGCTATAACCCATGTTTTTGAAATTTTGAATTTTTTTGAAATCCTCAAAAATGATTAAAAACTGCGTGCTATAGTATGCCGTACGGTAGGGGCTATAGCCCATGTTCAAAAATGATGAAAAACGAGGTTATTGTTTTTTTTCAAAAATTCAAAAAACAATGGGCTATAACCCATGTTTTTTTTTATTTTGAATTTTTTTGAAATCCTCAAAAATGATTAAAAACTGCGTGCTATAGTATGCCGTACGGTAGGGGCTATAGCCCATGTTCAAAAATGATGAAAAACGAGGTTATTGTTTTTTTTCAAAAATTCAAAAAACGATGGGCTATAACCCATGTTTTTTGAAATTTTGAAATTTTTTGAAATCCTCAAAAATGATTAAAAACTGCGTGCTATAGTATGCCGTACGGTAGGGGCTATAGCCCATGTTCAAAAATGATGAAAAACTAGGTTTTTTTTTTATTATTATTAAAAAAACGATGGGCTATAATCCATGTTTTTTGAAATTTTGAATTTTTTTCAAATCCTCAAAAATGATTAAAAACTGCGTGCTATAGTATGCCGTACGGTAGGGGCTATAGCCCATGTTCAAAAATGATGAAAAACGAGGTTATTTTTTTTTTCAAAAATTCAAAAAACGATGGGCTATAACCCATGTTTTTTGAAATTTTGAAATTTTTTGAAATCCTCAAAAATGATTAAAAACTGCGTGCTATAGTATGCCGTACGGTAGGGGCTATAGCCCATGTTCAAAAATGATGAAAAACTAGGTTATCTTTTTTTTCAAAAATTCAAAAAACGATGGGCTATAACCCATGTTTTTTGAAATTTTGAAATTTTTTGAAATCCTCAAAAATGATTAAAAACGGCGTGCTATAGTATGCCGTACGGTAGGGGCTATAGCCCATGTTCAAAAATGATGAAAAACGAGGATATTTTTTTTTCAAAAATAAAAAAAACGATGGGCTATAACCCATGTTTTTTGAAATTTTGAAATTTTTTGAAATCCTCAAAAATGATTAAAAACTGTGTGCTATAGTATGCCGTACGGTAGTGGCTATAGCCCATGTTCAAAAATGATGAAAAACGAGGTAACCTTTTTTTTCAAAAATTCAAAAAACGATGGGCTATAACCCATGTTTTTTGAAATTTTGAATTTTTTTGAAATCCTCAAAAATGATTAAAAACTGCGTGCTATAGTATGCCGTACGGTAGGGGCTATAGCCCATGTTCAAAAATGATGAAAAACGAGTTTCTTTTTTTTTTTTTTTTTTTTAAAACGATGGGCTAAAACCCATGTTTTTTGAAATTTTGAATTTTTTTGAAATCCTCAAAAATTATTAAAAACTGCGTGCTATAGTATGCCGTACGGTAGGGGCTATAGCCCATGTTCAAAAATGATGAAAAACGAGGTTATTTTTTTTTTCTAAAAAATTCAAAAAACGATGGGCTATAACCCATGTTTTTTGAAATTTTGAATTTTTTTGAAATCCTCAAAAATGATTAAAAACTGCGTGCTATAGTATGCCGTACGGTAGGGGCTATAGCCCATGTTCAAAAATGATGAAAAACGAGGATTTCTTTTTTTTCAAAAATTAAAAAAACGATGGGCTATAACCCATGTTTTTTGAAATTTTGAAATTTTTTGAAATCCTCAAAAATGATTAAAAACTGCGTGCTATAGTATGCCGTACGGTAGGGGCTATAGCCCATGTTCAAAAATGATGAAAAAGGAGTTTCTTTTTTTTTTTTTTTTTCAAAAAACGATGGGCTAAAACCCATGTTTTTTGAAATTTTGAATTTTTTTGAAATCCTCAAAAATGATTAAAAATTGCGTGCTATAGTATGCCGTACGGTAGGGGCTATAGCCCATGTTCAAAAATGATGAAAAACGAGGTTATTTCTTTTCTCAAAAATTCAAAAAACGATGGGCTATAACCCATGTTTTTTGAAAATTTGAATTTTTTTTAAATCCTCAAAAATGATTAAAAACTGCGTGCTATAGTATGCCGTACGGTAGGGGCTATAGCCCATGTTCAAAAATGATGAAAAACGAGGTTATTTCTTTTCTCAAAAATTCAAAAAACGATGGGCTATAACCCATGTTTTTTGAAATTTAGAATTTTTTTGAAATCCTCAAAAATGATTAAAAACTGCGTGCTATAGTATGCCGTACGGTAGGGGCTATAGCCCATGTTCAAAAATGATGAAAAACGAGGTTATTTCTTTTTTCAAAAATTCAAAAAACGATGGGCTATAACCCATGTTTTTAGAAATTTTGAATTTTTTTGAAATCCTCAAAAATGATTAAAAACTGCGTGCTATAGTATGCCGTACGGTAGGGGCTATAGCCCATGTTCAAAAATGATGAAAAACAAGTTTTTTTTTTTTTGTTTAAAAAAAAAAAAATGATGGGCTATAACCCATGTTTTTTGAAATTTTGAAATTTTTTGAAATCCTCAAAAATGATTAAAAACTGCGTGCTATAGTATGCCGTACGGTAGGGGCTATAGCCCATGTTCAAAAATGATGAAAAACGAGTTTTCTTTTCTTTTTTTCAAAAAAAAAAAAAACGATGGGCTATAATCCATGTTTTTTGAAATTTTGAATTTTTTTGAAATCCTCAAAAATGATTAAAAACTGCGTGCTATAGTATGCCGTACGGTAGGGGCTATAGCCCATGTTCAAAAATGATGAAAAACGAGGATTTTTTTTTTTCAAAACTTAAAAAAACGATGGGCTATAACCCATGTTTTTTGAAATTTTGAAATTTTTTGAAACCCTCAAAAATGATTAAAAACTGCGTGCTATAGTATGCCGTACGGTAGGGGCTATAGCCCATGTTCAAAAATGATGAAAAAGGATTTTTTTTTTTTTTTTTTTTCAAAAAACGATGGGCTAAAACCCATGTTTTTTGAAATTTTGAATTTTTTTGAAATCCTCAAAAATGATTAAAAATTGCGTGCTATAGTATGCCGTACGGTAGGGGCTATAGCCCATGTTCAAAAATTATGAAAAACGAGGTTATTTATTTTTTTCAAAAATTCAAAAAACGATGGGCTATAACCCATGTTTTTTTAAATTTTTAAATTTTTTGAAATCCTCAAAAATGATTAAAAACGGCGTGCTATAGTATGCCGTACGGTAGGGGCTATAGCCCATGTTCAAAAATGATGAAAAACGAGGATATTTTTTTTTTCAAAAATTAAAAAAACGATGGGCTATAACCCATGTTTTTTGAAATTTTGAATTTTTTTGAAATCCTCAAAAATGATTAAAAACTGCGTGCTATAGTATGCCGTACGGTAGGGGCTATAGCCCATGTTCAAAAATGATGAAAAACGAGGTTATTGTTTTTTTTCAAAAATTAAAAAAACAATGGGCTATAACCCATGTTTTTTGAAATTTTGAATTTTTTTGAAATCCTCAAAAATGATTAAAAACTGAGTGCTATAGTATGCCGTACGGTAGGGGCTATAGCCCATGTTCAAAAATGATGAAAAACTAGGTTATCTTTTTTTTCAAAAATTAAAAAAACGATGGGCTATAACCCATGTTTTTTGAAATTTTGAAATTTTTTGAAATCCTCAAAAATGATTAAAAACGGCGTGCTATAGTATGCCGTACGGTAGGGGCTATAGCCCATGTTCAAAAATGATGAAAAACGAGGATATTTCTTTTTTCAAAAATTAAAAAAACGATGGGCTATAACCCATGTTTTTTGAAATTTTGAAATTTTTTGAAATCCTCAAAAATGATTAAAAACTGTGTGCTATAGTATGCCGTAC
The DNA here is from genome assembly GCF_964188405.1 of Protomyctophum parallelum. Classification (NCBI taxonomy): domain Eukaryota; kingdom Metazoa; phylum Chordata; class Actinopteri; order Myctophiformes; family Myctophidae; genus Protomyctophum; species Protomyctophum parallelum. The sequence continues at coordinate 26,911,423 of NC_139705.1, read as the reverse complement.
GGTAGTGGCTATAGCCCATGTTCAAATCCTCAAAAATGATTAAAAACTGCGTGCTATAGTATGCCGTACGGTAGGGGCTATAGCCCATGTTCAAAAATGATGAAAAACAAGTTGTTGTTTTTTTGTTTTTTTAAAAAAAAATGATGGGCTATAACCCATGTTTTTTGAAATTTTGAAAATTTTTGAAATCCTCAAAAATGATTAAAAACTGCGTGCTATAGTATGCCGTACGGTAGGGGCTATAGCCCATGTTCAAAAATGATGAAAAACGAGTTTTTTTTTCTTTTTTTCAAAAAAAAAAAAAACGATGGGCTATAATCCATGTTTTTTGAAATTTTGAATTTTTTTGAAATCCTCAAAAATGATTAAAAACTGCGTGCTATAGTATGCCGTACGGTAGGGGCTATAGCCCATGTTCAAAAATGATGAAAAACGAGGATTTTTTTTTTTCAAAACTTAAAAAAACGATGGGCTATAACCCATGTTTTTTGAAATTTTGAAATTTTTTGAAACCCTCAAAAATGATTAAGAACTGCGTGCTATAGTATGCCGTACGGTAGGGGCTATAGCCCATGTTCAAAAATGATGAAAAAGGAGTTTTTTTCTTTTTTTTTTATTCAAAAAACGATGGGCTAAAACCCATGTTTTTTGAAATTTTGAATTTTTTTGAAATCCTCAAAAATGATTAAAAATTGCGTGCTATAGTATGCCGTACGGTAGGGGCTATAGCCCATGTTCAAAAATGATGAAAAACGAGTTTTTTTTTTTTTTTTTTTTTTTTTAAACGATGGGCTAAAACCCATGTTTTTTGAAATTTTGAATTTTTTTGAAATCCTCAAAAATGATTAAAAACTGCGTGCTATAGTATGCCGTACGGTAGGGGCTATAGCCCATGTTCAAAAATGATGAAAAACGAGGTTATTTTTTTTTTCTAAAAAATTCAAAAAACGATGGGCTATAACCCATGTTTTTTGAATTTTTGAATTTTTTTGAAATCCTCAAAAATGATTAAAAACTGCGTGCTATAGTATGCCGTACGGTAGGGGCTATAGCCCATGTTCAAAAATGATGAAAAACGAGGATTTCTTTTTTTTCAAAAATTAAAAAAACGATGGGCTATAACCCATGTTTTTTGAAATTTTGAAATTTTTTGAAATCCTCAAAAATGATTAAAAACTGCGTGCTATAGTATGCCGTACGGTAGGGGCTATAGCCCATGTTCAAAAATGATGAAAAAGGAGTTTCTTTTTTTTTTTTTTTTCAAAAAACGATGGGCTAAAACCCATGTTTTTTGAAATTTTGAATTTTTTTGAAATCCTCAAAAATGATTAAAAATTGCGTGCTATAGTATGCCGTACGGTAGGGGCTATAGCCCATGTTCAAAAATGATGAAAAACGAGGTTATTTCTTTTCTCAAAAATTCAAAAAACGATGGGCTATAACCCATGTTTTTTGAAAATTTGAATTTTTTTTAAATCCTCAAAAATGATTAAAAACTGCGTGCTATAGTATGCCGTACGGTAGGGGCTATAGCCCATGTTCAAAAATGATGAAAAACGAGGTTATTTCTTTTCTCAAAAATTCAAAAAACGATGGGCTATAACCCATGTTTTTTGAAATTTAGAATTTTTTTGAAATCCTCAAAAATGATTAAAAACTGCGTGCTATAGTATGCCGTACGGTAGGGGCTATAGCCCATGTTCAAAAATGATGAAAAACGAGGTTATTTCTTTTTTCAAAAATTCAAAAAACGATGGGCTATAACCCATGTTTTTAGAAATTTTGAATTTTTTTGAAATCCTCAAAAATGATTAAAAACTGCGTGCTATAGTATGCCGTACGGTAGGGGCTATAGCCCATGTTCAAAAATGATGAAAAACAAGTTTTTTTTTTTTTTTTTCAAAAAACGATGGGCTAAAACCCATGTTTTTTGAAATTTTGAATTTTTTTGAAATCCTCAAAAATGATTAAAAATTGCGTGCTATAGTATGCCGTACGGTAGGGGCTATAGCCCATGTTCAAAAATTATGAAAAACGAGGTTATTTATTTTTTTCAAAAATTCAAAAAACGATGGGCTATAACCCATGTTTTTTTAAATTTTTAAATTTTTTGAAATCCTCAAAAATGATTAAAAACGGCGTGCTATAGTATGCCGTACGGTAGGGGCTATAGCCCATGTTCAAAAATGATGAAAAACGAGGATATTTTTTTTTTCAAAAATTAAAAAAACGATGGGCTATAACCCATGTTTTTTGAAATTTTGAATTTTTTTGAAATCCTCAAAAATGATTAAAAACTGCGTGCTATAGTATGCCGTACGGTAGGGGCTATAGCCCATGTTCAAAAATGATGAAAAACGAGGTTATTGTTTTTTTTCAAAAATTAAAAAAACAATGGGCTATAACCCATGTTTTTTGAAATTTTGAATTTTTTTGAAATCCTCAAAAATGATTAAAAACTGAGTGCTATAGTATGCCGTACGGTAGGGGCTATAGCCCATGTTCAAAAATGATGAAAAACTAGGTTATCTTTTTTTTCAAAAATTAAAAAAATGATGGGCTATAACCCATGTTTTTTGAAATTTTGAAATTTTTTGAAATCCTCAAAAATGATTAAAAACGGCGTGCTATAGTATGCCGTACGGTAGGGGCTATAGCCCATGTTCAAAAATGATGAAAAACGAGGATATTTCTTTTTTCAAAAATTAAAAAAACGATGGGCTATAACCCATGTTTTTTGAAATTTTGAAATTTTTTGAAATCCTCAAAAATGATTAAAAACTGTGTGCTATAGTATGCCGTACGGTAGTGGCTATAGCCCATGTTCAAATCCTCAAAAATGATTAAAAACTGCGTGCTATAGTATGCCGTACGGTAGGGGCTATAGCCCATGTTCAAAAATGATGAAAAACAAGTTGTTGTTTTTTTGTTTTTTTTAAAAAAAATGATGGGCTATAACCCATGTTTTTTGAAATTTTGAAAATTTTTGAAATCCTCAAAAATGATTAAAAACTGCGTGCTATAGTATGCCGTACGGTAGGGGCTATAGCCCATGTTCAAAAATGATGAAAAACGAGTTTTTTTTTCTTTTTTTCAAAAAAAAAAAAAACGATGGGCTATAATCCATGTTTTTTGAAATTTTGAATTTTTTTGAAATCCTCAAAAATGATTAAAAACTGCGTGCTATAGTATGCCGTACGGTAGGGGCTATAGCCCATGTTCAAAAATGATGAAAAACGAGGATTTTTTTTTTTCAAAACTTAAAAAAACGATGGGCTATAACCCATGTTTTTTGAAATTTTGAAATTTTTTGAAACCCTCAAAAATGATTAAGAACTGCGTGCTATAGTATGCCGTACGGTAGGGGCTATAGCCCATGTTCAAAAATGATGAAAAAGGATTTTTTTTTTTTTTTTTTTCAAAAAACGATGGGCTAAAACCCATGTTTTTTGAAATTTTGAATTTTTTTGAAATCCTCAAAAATGATTAAAAATTGCGTGCTATAGTATGCCGTACGGTAGGGGCTATAGCCCATGTTCAAAAATTATGAAAAACGAGGTTATTTATTTTTTTCAAAAATTCAAAAAACGATGGGCTATAACCCATGTTTTTTTAAATTTTTAAATTTTTTGAAATCCTCAAAAATGATTAAAAACGGCGTGCTATAGTATGCCGTACGGTAGGGGCTATAGCCCATGTTCAAAAATGATGAAAAACGAGGATATTTTTTTTTTCAAAAATTAAAAAAACGATGGGCTATAACCCATGTTTTTTGAAATTTTGAATTTTTTTGAAATCCTCAAAAATGATTAAAAACTGCGTGCTATAGTATGCCGTACGGTAGGGGCTATAGCCCATGTTCAAAAATGATGAAAAACGAGGTTATTGTTTTTTTTCAAAAATTAAAAAAACAATGGGCTATAACCCATGTTTTTTGAAATTTTGAATTTTTTTGAAATCCTCAAAAATGATTAAAAACTGAGTGCTATAGTATGCCGTACGGTAGGGGCTATAGCCCATGTTCAAAAATGATGAAAAACTAGGTTATCTTTTTTTTCAAAAATAAAAAAAACGATGGGCTATAACCCATGTTTTTTGAAATTTTGAAATTTTTTGAAATCCTCAAAAATGATTAAAAACGGCGTGCTATAGTATGCCGTACGGTAGGGGCTATAGCCCATGTTCAAAAATGATGAAAAACGAGGATATTTCTTTTTTCAAAAATTAAAAAAACGATGGGCTATAACCCATGTTTTTTGAAATTTTGAAATTTTTTGAAATCCTCAAAAATGATTAAAAACTGTGTGCTATAGTATGCCGTACGGTAGTGGCTATAGCCCATGTTCAAATCCTCAAAAATGATTAAAAACTGCGTGCTATAGTATGCCGTACGGTAGGGGCTATAGCCCATGTTCAAAAATGATGAAAAACAAGTTGTTGTTTTTTTGTTTTTTTAAAAAAAAATGATGGGCTATAACCCATGTTTTTTGAAATTTTGAAAATTTTTGAAATCCTCAAAAATGATTAAAAACTGCGTGCTATAGTATGCCGTACGGTAGGGGCTATAGCCCATGTTCAAAAATGATGAAAAACGAGTTTTTTTTTCTTTTTTTCAAAAAAAAAAAAAACGATGGGCTATAATCCATGTTTTTTGAAATTTTGAATTTTTTTGAAATCCTCAAAAATGATTAAAAACTGCGTGCTATAGTATGCCGTACGGTAGGGGCTATAGCCCATGTTCAAAAATGATGAAAAACGAGGATTTTTTTTTTTCAAAACTTAAAAAAACGATGGGCTATAACCCATGTTTTTTGAAATTTTGAAATTTTTTGAAACCCTCAAAAATGATTAAGAACTGCGTGCTATAGTATGCCGTACGGTAGGGGCTATAGCCCATGTTCAAAAATGATGAAAAAGGAGTTTTTTTCTTTTTTTTTTATTCAAAAAACGATGGGCTAAAACCCATGTTTTTTGAAATTTTGAATTTTTTTGAAATCCTCAAAAATGATTAAAAATTGCGTGCTATAGTATGCCGTACGGTAGGGGCTATAGCCCATGTTCAAAAATTATGAAAAACGAGGTTATTTATTTTTTTCAAAAATTCAAAAAACGATGGGCTATAACCCATGTTTTTTTAAATTTTTAAATTTTTTGAAATCCTCAAAAATGATTAAAAACGGCGTGCTATAGTATGCCGTACGGTAGGGGCTATAGCCCATGTTCAAAAATGATGAAAAACGAGGATATTTTTTTTTCAAAAATTAAAAAAACAATGGGCTATAACCCATGTTTTTTGAAATTTTGAATTTTTTTGAAATCCTCAAAAATGATTAAAAACTGCGTGCTATAGTATGCCGTACGGTAGGGGCTATAGCCCATGTTCAAAAATGATGAAAAACAAGGTTTTTTTCTTTTTTTCAAAAATTCAAAAAATGATGGGTTATAACCCATGTTTTTTGAATTTTTTTTTTTTTTTGAAATCCTCAAAAATGATTAAAAACTGCGTGCTATAGTATGCCGTACGGTAGGGGCTATAGCCCATGTTCAAAAATGATGAAAAACGAGGTTATTGTTTTTTTTCAAAAATTCAAAAAACCGTGGGCTATAACCCATGTTTTTTGAAATTTTGAATTTTTTTGAAATCCTCAAAAATGATTAAAAACTGAGTGCTATAGTATGCCGTACGGTAGGGGCTATAGCCCATGTTCAAAAATGATGAAAAACTAGGTTATCTTTTTTTTCAAAAATTAAAAAAACGATGGGCTATAACCCATGTTTTTTGAAATTTTGAAATTTTTTGAAATCCTCAAAAATGATTAAAAACGGCGTGCTATAGTATGCCGTACGGTAGGGGCTATAGCCCATGTTCAAAAATGATGAAAAACGAGGATATTTCTTTTTTCAAAAATTAAAAAAACGATGGGCTATAACCCATGTTTTTTGAAATTTTGAAATTTTTTGAAATCCTCAAAAATGATTAAAAACTGTGTGCTATAGTATGCCGTACGGTAGTGGCTATAGCCCATGTTCAAAAATGATGAAAAACGAGGTAACCTTTTTTTTTCAAAAATTCAAAAAACGATGGGCTATAACCCATGTTTTTTGAATTTTTGAATTTTTTTGAAATCCTCAAAAATGATTAAAAACTGCGTGCTATAGTATGCCGTACGGTAGGGGCTATAGCCCATGTTCAAAAATGATGAAAAACGAGGTTATTTTTTTTTCTCAAAAATTCAAAAAACGATGGGCTATAACCCATGTTTTTGAAATTTTGAATTTTTTTGAAATCCTCAAAAATGATTAAAAACGGCGTGCTATAGTATGCCGTACGGTAGGGGCTATAGCCCATGTTCAAAAATGATGAAAAACGAGGTTATTTCTTTTTTCAAAAATTCAAAAAACGATGGGCTATAACCCATGTTTTTAGAAATTTTGAATTTTTTTGAAATCCTCAAAAATGATTAAAAACTGCGTGCTATAGTATGCCGTACGGTAGGGGCTATAGCCCATGTTCAAAAATGATGAAAAACAAGTTGTTGTTTTTTTGTTTTTTTTTCAAAAAATGATGGGCTATAACCCATGTTTTTTGAAATTTTGAATTTTTTTGAAATCCTCAAAAATGATTAAAAACTGCGTGCTATAGTATGCCGTACGGTAGGGGCTATAGCCCATGTTCAAAAATGATGAAAAACGAGTTTTTTTTTCTTTTTTTTTTTTCAAAAAATGATGGGCTATAACCCATGTTTTTTGAAATTTTGAATTTTTTTGAAATCCTCAAAAATGATTAAAAACTGTGTGCTATAGTATGCCGTACGGTAGGGGCTATAGCCCATGTTCAAAAATGATGAAAAAGGAGTTTTTTTTTTTTTTTTTTTTATTCAAAAAACGATGGGCTAAAACCCATGTTTTTTGAAATGTTGAATTTTTTTGAAATCCTCAAAAATGATCAAAAATTGCGTGCTATAGTATGCCGTACGGTAGGGGCTATAGCCCATGTTCAAAAATTATGAAAAACGAGGTTATTTATTTTTTTCAAAAATTCAAAAAACGATGGGCTATAACCCATGTTTTTTTAAATTTTAAATTTTTTTGAAATCCTCAAAAATGATTAAAAACGGCGTGCTATAGTATGCCGTACGGTAGGGGCTATAGCCCATGTTCAAAAATGATGAAAAACGAGGATATTTTTTTTTTCAAAAATTAAAAAAACGATGGGCTATAACCCATGTTTTTTGAAATTTTGAATTTTTTTGAAATCCTCAAAAATGATTAAAAACTGCGTGCTATAGTATGCCGTACGGTAGGGGCTATAGCCCATGTTCAAAAATGATGAAAAACAAGGTTTTTTTCTTTTTTTCAAAAATTCAAAAAATGATGGGCTATAACCCATGTTTTTTGAAATTTTAATTTTTTTTGAAATCCTCAAAAATGATTAAAAACTGCGTGCTATAGTATGCCGTACGGTAGGGGCTATAGCCCATGTTCAAAAATGATGAAAAACGAGGTTATTGTTTTTTTTCAAAAATTCAAAAAACAATGGGCTATAACCCATGTTTTTTGAAATTTTGAATTTTTTTGAAATCCTCAAAAATGATTAAAAACTGCGTGCTATAGTATGCCGTACGGTAGAGGCTATAGCCCATGTTCAAAAATGATGAAAAACAAGTTTTTTTTTTAAATTATTATTAAAAAAACGATGGGCTATAATCCATGTTTTTTGAAATTTTGAAATTTTTTGAAATCCTCAAAAATGATTAAAAACTGCGTGCTATAGTATGCCGTACGGTAGGGGCTATAGCCCATGTTCAAAAATGATGAAAAACGAGGATATATTTTTTTTCAAAAATAAAAAAAACGATGGGCTATAATCCATGTTTTTTGAAATTTTGAAATTTTTTGAAATCCTCAAAAATGATTAAAAACTGCGTGCTATAGTATGCCGTACGGTAGGGGCTATAGCCCATGTTCAAAAATGATGAAAAACGAGGTTATTTGTTTTTTCAAAAATTCAAAAAACGATGGGCTATAACCCATGTTTTTTGAAATTTTGAATTTTTTTGAAATCCTCAAAAATGATTAAAAACGGCGTGCTATAGTATGCCGTACGGTAGGGGCTATAGCCCATGTTCAAAAATGATGAAAAACGAGGATATTTCTTTTTTCAAAAATTAAAAAAACGATGGGCTATAACCCATGTTTTTTGAAATTTTGAAATTTTTTGAAATCCTCAAAAATGATTAAAAACTGTGTGCTATAGTATGCCGTACGGTAGTGGCTATAGCCCATGTTCAAATCCTCAAAAATGATTAAAAACTGCGTGCTATAGTATGCCGTACGGTAGGGGCTATAGCCCATGTTCAAAAATGATGAAAAACAAGTTGTTGTTTTTTTGTTTTTAAAAAAAAAAATGATGGGCTATAACCCATGTTTTTTGAAATTTTGAAAATTTTTGAAATCCTCAAAAATGATTAAAAACTGCGTGCTATAGTATGCCGTACGGTAGGGGCTATAGCCCATGTTCAAAAATGATGAAAAACGAGTTTTTTTTTCTTTTTTTCAAAAAAAAAAAAAACGATGGGCTATAATCCATGTTTTTTGAAATTTTGAATTTTTTTGAAATCCTCAAAAATGATTAAAAACTGCGTGCTATAGTATGCCGTACGGTAGGGGCTATAGCCCATGTTCAAAAATGATGAAAAACGAGGATTTTTTTTTTTCAAAACTTAAAAAAACGATGGGCTATAACCCATGTTTTTTGAAATTTTGAAATTTTTTGAAACCCTCAAAAATGATTAAGAACTGCGTGCTATAGTATGCCGTACGGTAGGGGCTATAGCCCATGTTCAAAAATGATGAAAAAGGAGTTTTTTTCTTTTTTTTTTATTCAAAAAACGATGGGCTAAAACCCATGTTTTTTGAAATTTTGAATTTTTTTGAAATCCTCAAAAATGATTAAAAATTGCGTGCTATAGTATGCCGTACGGTAGGGGCTATAGCCCATGTTCAAAAATGATGAAAAACGAGTTTTTTTTTTTTTTTTTTTTTTTTAAACGATGGGCTAAAACCCATGTTTTTTGAAATTTTGAATTTTTTTGAAATCCTCAAAAATGATTAAAAACTGCGTGCTATAGTATGCCGTACGGTAGGGGCTATAGCCCATGTTCAAAAATGATGAAAAACGAGGTTATTTTTTTTTTCTAAAAAATTCAAAAAACGATGGGCTATAACCCATGTTTTTTGAAATTTTGAATTTTTTTGAAATCCTCAAAAATGATTAAAAACTGCGTGCTATAGTATGCCGTACGGTAGGGGCTATAGCCCATGTTCAAAAATGATGAAAAACGAGGATTTCTTTTTTTTCAAAAATTAAAAAAACGATGGGCTATAACCCATGTTTTTTGAAATTTTGAAATTTTTTGAAATCCTCAAAAATGATTAAAAACTGCGTGCTATAGTATGCCGTACGGTAGGGGCTATAGCCCATGTTCAAAAATGATGAAAAAGGAGTTTCTTTTTTTTTTTTTTTTTCAAAAAACGATGGGCTAAAACCCATGTTTTTTGAAATTTTGAATTTTTTTGAAATCCTCAAAAATGATTAAAAATTGCGTGCTATAGTATGCCGTACGGTAGGGGCTATAGCCCATGTTCAAAAATGATGAAAAACGAGGTTATTTCTTTTCTCAAAAATTCAAAAAACGATGGGCTATAACCCATGTTTTTTGAAAATTTGAATTTTTTTTAAATCCTCAAAAATGATTAAAAACTGCGTGCTATAGTATGCCGTACGGTAGGGGCTATAGCCCATGTTCAAAAATGATGAAAAACGAGGTTATTTCTTTTCTCAAAAATTCAAAAAACGATGGGCTATAACCCATGTTTTTTGAAATTTAGAATTTTTTTGAAATCCTCAAAAATGATTAAAAACTGCGTGCTATAGTATGCCGTACGGTAGGGGCTATAGCCCATGTTCAAAAATGATGAAAAACGAGGTTATTTCTTTTTTCAAAAATTCAAAAAACGATGGGCTATAACCCATGTTTTTAGAAATTTTGATTTTTTTTGAAATCCTCAAAAATGATTAAAAACTGCGTGCTATAGTATGCCGTACGGTAGGGGCTATAGCCCATGTTCAAAAATGATGAAAAACAAGTTTTTTTTTTTTTGTTTAAAAAAAAAAAAATGATGGGCTATAACCCATGTTTTTTGAAATTTTGAAATTTTTTGAAATCCTCAAAAATGATTAAAAACTGCGTGCTATAGTATGCCGTACGGTAGGGGCTATAGCCCATGTTCAAAAATGATGAAAAACGAGTTTTTTTTTCTTTTTTTCAAAAAAAAAAAAAACGATGGGCTATAATCCATGTTTTTTGAAATTTTGAATTTTTTTGAAATCCTCAAAAATGATTAAAAACTGCGTGCTATAGTATGCCGTACGGTAGGGGCTATAGCCCATGTTCAAAAATGATGAAAAACGAGGATTTTTTTTTTTCAAAACTTAAAAAAACGATGGGCTATAACCCATGTTTTTTGAAATTTTGAAATTTTTTGAAACCCTCAAAAATGATTAAAAACTGCGTGCTATAGTATGCCGTACGGTAGGGGCTATAGCCCATGTTCAAAAATGATGAAAAAGGATTTTTTTTTTTTTTTTTTCAAAAAACGATGGGCTAAAACCCATGTTTTTTGAAATTTTGAATTTTTTTGAAATCCTCAAAAATGATTAAAAATTGCGTGCTATAGTATGCCGTACGGTAGGGGCTATAGCCCATGTTCAAAAATTATGAAAAACGAGGTTATTTATTTTTTTCAAAAATTCAAAAAACGATGGGCTATAACCCATGTTTTTTTAAATTTTTAAATTTTTTGAAATCCTCAAAAATGATTAAAAACGGCGTGCTATAGTATGCCGTACGGTAGGGGCTATAGCCCATGTTCAAAAATGATGAAAAACGAGGATATTTTTTTTTTCAAAAATTAAAAAAACGATGGGCTATAACCCATGTTTTTTGAAATTTTGAATTTTTTTGAAATCCTCAAAAATGATTAAAAACTGCGTGCTATAGTATGCCGTACGGTAGGGGCTATAGCCCATGTTCAAAAATGATGAAAAACGAGGTTATTGTTTTTTTTCAAAAATTAAAAAAACAATGGGCTATAACCCATGTTTTTTGAAATTTTGAATTTTTTTGAAATCCTCAAAAATGATTAAAAACTGAGTGCTATAGTATGCCGTACGGTAGGGGCTATAGCCCATGTTCAAAAATGATGAAAAACTAGGTTATCTTTTTTTTCAAAAATTAAAAAAATGATGGGCTATAACCCATGTTTTTTGAAATTTTGAAATTTTTTGAAATCCTCAAAAATGATTAAAAACGGCGTGCTATAGTATGCCGTACGGTAGGGGCTATAGCCCATGTTCAAAAATGATGAAAAACGAGGATATTTCTTTTTTCAAAAATTAAAAAAACGATGGGCTATAACCCATGTTTTTTGAAATTTTGAAATTTTTTGAAATCCTCAAAAATGATTAAAAACTGTGTGCTATAGTATGCCGTACGGTAGTGGCTATAGCCCATGTTCAAATCCTCAAAAATGATTAAAAACTGCGTGCTATAGTATGCCGTACGGTAGGGGCTATAGCCCATGTTCAAAAATGATGAAAAACAAGTTGTTGTTTTTTTGTTTTTTTTAAAAAAAAATGATGGGCTATAACCCATGTTTTTTGAAATTTTGAAAATTTTTGAAATCCTCAAAAATGATTAAAAACTGCGTGCTATAGTATGCCGTACGGTAGGGGCTATAGCCCATGTTCAAAAATGATGAAAAACGAGTTTTTTTTTCTTTTTTTCAAAAAAAAAAAAAACGATGGGCTATAATCCATGTTTTTTGAAATTTTGAATTTTTTTGAAATCCTCAAAAATGATTAAAAACTGCGTGCTATAGTATGCCGTACGGTAGGGGCTATAGCCCATGTTCAAAAATGATGAAAAACGAGGATTTTTTTTTTTCAAAACTTAAAAAAACGATGGGCTATAACCCATGTTTTTTGAAATTTTGAAATTTTTTGAAACCCTCAAAAATGATTAAGAACTGCGTGCTATAGTATGCCGTACGGTAGGGGCTATAGCCCATGTTCAAAAATGATGAAAAAGGATTTTTTTTTTTTTTTTTCAAAAAACGATGGGCTAAAACCCATGTTTTTTGAAATTTTGAATTTTTTTGAAATCCTCAAAAATGATTAAAAATTGCGTGCTATAGTATGCCGTACGGTAGGGGCTATAGCCCATGTTCAAAAATTATGAAAAACGAGGTTATTTATTTTTTTCAAAAATTCAAAAAACGATGGGCTATAACCCATGTTTTTTTAAATTTTTAAATTTTTTGAAATCCTCAAAAATGATTAAAAACGGCGTGCTATAGTATGCCGTACGGTAGGGGCTATAGCCCATGTTCAAAAATGATGAAAAACGAGGATATTTCTTTTTTCAAAAATTAAAAAAACGATGGGCTATAACCCATGTTTTTTGAAATTTTGAATTTTTTTGAAATCCTCAAAAATGATTAAAAACTGCGTGCTATAGTATGCCGTACGGTAGGGGCTATAGCCCATGTTCAAAAATGATGAAAAACGAGTTTTTTTTTCTTTTTTTCAAAAAAAAAAAAAACGATGGGCTATAATCCATGTTTTTTGAAATTTTGAATTTTTTTGAAATCCTCAAAAATGATTAAAAACTGCGTGCTATAGTATGCCGTACGGTAGGGGCTATAGCCCATGTTCAAAAATGATGAAAAACGAGGATTTTTTTTTTTCAAAACTTAAAAAAACGATGGGCTATAACCCATGTTTTTTGAAATTTTGAAATTTTTTGAAACCCTCAAAAATGATTAAGAACTGCGTGCTATAGTATGCCGTACGGTAGGGGCTATAGCCCATGTTCAAAAATGATGAAAAAGGATTTTTTTTTTTTTTTTTTTCAAAAAACGATGGGCTAAAACCCATGTTTTTTGAAATTTTGAATTTTTTTGAAATCCTCAAAAATGATTAAAAATTGCGTGCTATAGTATGCCGTACGGTAGGGGCTATAGCCCATGTTCAAAAATTATGAAAAACGAGGTTATTTATTTTTTTCAAAAATTCAAAAAACGATGGGCTATAACCCATGTTTTTTTTAATTTTTAAATTTTTTGAAATCCTCAAAAATGATTAAAAACGGCGTGCTATAGTATGCCGTACGGTAGGGGCTATAGCCCATGTTCAAAAATGATGAAAAACGAGGATATTTTTTTTTTTCAAAAATTAAAAAAACGATGGGCTATAACCCATGTTTTTTGAAATTTTGAATTTTTTTGAAACCCTCAAAAATGATTAAAAACTGCGTGCTATAGTATGCCGTACGGTAGGGGCTATAGCCCATGTTCAAAAATGATGAAAAAGGATTTTTTTTTTTTTTTTTCAAAAAACGATGGGCTAAAACCCATGTTTTTTGAAATTTTGAATTTTTTTGAAATCCTCAAAAATGATTAAAAATTGCGTGCTATAGTATGCCGTACGGTAGGGGCTATAGCCCATGTTCAAAAATTATGAAAAACGAGGTTATTTATTTTTTTCAAAAATTCAAAAAACGATGGGCTATAACCCATGTTTTTTTAAATTTTTAAATTTTTTGAAATCCTCAAAAATGATTAAAAACGGCGTGCTATAGTATGCCGTACGGTAGGGGCTATAGCCCATGTTCAAAAATGATGAAAAACGAGGATATTTTTTTTTTCAAAAATTAAAAAAACGATGGGCTATAACCCATGTTTTTTGAAATTTTGAATTTTTTTGAAATCCTCAAAAATGATTAAAAACTGCGTGCTATAGTATGCCGTACGGTAGGGGCTATAGCCCATGTTCAAAAATGATGAAAAACGAGGTTATTGTTTTTTTTCAAAAATTAAAAAAACAATGGGCTATAACCCATGTTTTTTGAAATTTTGAATTTTTTTGAAATCCTCAAAAATGATTAAAAACTGAGTGCTATAGTATGCCGTACGGTAGGGGCTATAGCCCATGTTCAAAAATGATGAAAAACTAGGTTATCTTTTTTTTCAAAAATTAAAAAAACGATGGGCTATAACCCATGTTTTTTGAAATTTTGAAATTTTTTGAAATCCTCAAAAATGATTAAAAACGGCGTGCTATAGTATGCCGTACGGTAGGGGCTATAGCCCATGTTCAAAAATGATGAAAAACGAGGATATTTCTTTTTTCAAAAATTAAAAAAACGATGGGCTATAACCCATGTTTTTTGAAATTTTGAAATTTTTTGAAATCCTCAAAAATGATTAAAAACTGTGTGCTATAGTATGCCGTACGGTAGTGGCTATAGCCCATGTTCAAATCCTCAAAAATGATTAAAAACTGCGTGCTATAGTATGCCGTACGGTAGGGGCTATAGCCCATGTTCAAAAATGATGAAAAACAAGTTGTTGTTTTTTTGTTTTTTTAAAAAAAAATGATGGGCTATAACCCATGTTTTTTGAAATTTTGAAAATTTTTGAAATCCTCAAAAATGATTAAAAACTGCGTGCTATAGTATGCCGTACGGTAGGGGCTATAGCCCATGTTCAAAAATGATGAAAAACGAGTTTTTTTTTCTTTTTTTCAAAAAAAAAAAAAACGATGGGCTATAATCCATGTTTTTTGAAATTTTGAATTTTTTTGAAATCCTCAAAAATGATTAAAAACTGCGTGCTATAGTATGCCGTACGGTAGGGGCTATAGCCCATGTTCAAAAATGATGAAAAACGAGGATTTTTTTTTTTCAAAACTTAAAAAAACGATGGGCTATAACCCATGTTTTTTGAAATTTTGAAATTTTTTGAAACCCTCAAAAATGATTAAGAACTGCGTGCTATAGTATGCCGTACGGTAGGGGCTATAGCCCATGTTCAAAAATGATGAAAAAGGAGTTTTTTTCTTTTTTTTTTATTCAAAAAACGATGGGCTAAAACCCATGTTTTTTGAAATTTTGAATTTTTTTGAAATCCTCAAAAATGATTAAAAATTGCGTGCTATAGTATGCCGTACGGTAGGGGCTATAGCCCATGTTCAAAAATTATGAAAAACGAGGTTATTTATTTTTTTCAAAAATTCAAAAAACGATGGGCTATAACCCATGTTTTTTTAAATTTTTAAATTTTTTGAAATCCTCAAAAATGATTAAAAACGGCGTGCTATAGTATGCCGTACGGTAGGGGCTATAGCCCATGTTCAAAAATGATGAAAAACGAGGATATTTTTTTTTCAAAAATTAAAAAAACAATGGGCTATAACCCATGTTTTTTGAAATTTTGAATTTTTTTGAAATCCTCAAAAATGATTAAAAACTGCGTGCTATAGTATGCCGTACGGTAGGGGCTATAGCCCATGTTCAAAAATGATGAAAAACAAGGTTTTTTTCTTTTTTTCAAAAATTCAAAAAATGATGGGTTATAACCCATGTTTTTTGAATTTTTTTTTTTTTTTGAAATCCTCAAAAATGATTAAAAACTGCGTGCTATAGTATGCCGTACGGTAGGGGCTATAGCCCATGTTCAAAAATGATGAAAAACGAGGTTATTGTTTTTTTTCAAAAATTCAAAAAACAATGGGCTATAACCCATGTTTTTTGAAATTTTGAATTTTTTTGAAATCCTCAAAAATGATTAAAAACTGAGTGCTATAGTATGCCGTACGGTAGGGGCTATAGCCCATGTTCAAAAATGATGAAAAACTAGGTTATCTTTTTTTTCAAAAATTAAAAAAACGATGGGCTATAACCCATGTTTTTTGAAATTTTGAAATTTTTTGAAATCCTCAAAAATGATTAAAAACGGCGTGCTATAGTATGCCGTACGGTAGGGGCTATAGCCCATGTTCAAAAATGATGAAAAACGAGGATATTTCTTTTTTCAAAAATTAAAAAAACGATGGGCTATAACCCATGTTTTTTGAAATTTTGAAATTTTTTGAAATCCTCAAAAATGATTAAAAACTGTGTGCTATAGTATGCCGTACGGTAGTGGCTATAGCCCATGTTCAAAAATGATGAAAAACGAGGTAACCTTTTTTTTTCAAAAATTCAAAAAACGATGGGCTATAACCCATGTTTTTTGAATTTTTGAATTTTTTTGAAATCCTCAAAAATGATTAAAAACTGCGTGCTATAGTATGCCGTACGGTAGGGGCTATAGCCCATGTTCAAAAATGATGAAAAACGAGGTTATTTTTTTTTCTCAAAAATTCAAAAAACGATGGGCTATAACCCATGTTTTTTGAAATTTTGAATTTTTTTGAAATCCTCAAAAATGATTAAAAACGGCGTGCTATAGTATGCCGTACGGTAGGGGCTATAGCCCATGTTCAAAAATGATGAAAAACGAGGTTATTTCTTTTTTCAAAAATTCAAAAAACGATGGGCTATAACCCATGTTTTTAGAAATTTTGAATTTTTTTGAAATCCTCAAAAATGATTAAAAACTGCGTGCTATAGTATGCCGTACGGTAGGGGCTATAGCCCATGTTCAAAAATGATGAAAAACAAGTTGTTTTTTTTTTGTTTTTTTTTCAAAAAATGATGGGCTATAACCCATGTTTTTTGAAATTTTGAATTTTTTTGAAATCCTCAAAAATGATTAAAAACTGCGTGCTATAGTATGCCGTACGGTAGGGGCTATAGCCCATGTTCAAAAATGATGAAAAACGAGTTTTTTTTTCTTTTTTTTTTTTTCAAAAAATGATGGGCTATAACCCATGTTTTTTGAAATTTTGAAATTTTTTGAAATCCTCAAAAATGATTAAAAACTGTGTGCTATAGTATGCCGTACGGTAGGGGCTATAGCCCATGTTCAAAAATGATGAAAAAGGAGTTTTTTTTTTTTTTTTTTTTTATTCAAAAAACGATGGGCTAAAACCCATGTTTTTTGAAATGTTGAATTTTTTTGAAATCCTCAAAAATGATCAAAAATTGCGTGCTATAGTATGCCGTACGGTAGGGGCTATAGCCCATGTTCAAAAATTATGAAAAACGAGGTTATTTATTTTTTTCAAAAATTCAAAAAACGATGGGCTATAACCCATGTTTTTTTAAATTTTAAATTTTTTTGAAATCCTCAAAAATGATTAAAAACGGCGTGCTATAGTATGCCGTACGGTAGGGGCTATAGCCCATGTTCAAAAATGATGAAAAACGAGGATATTTTTTTTTTCAAAAATTAAAAAAACGATGGGCTATAACCCATGTTTTTTGAAATTTTGAATTTTTTTGAAATCCTCAAAAATGATTAAAAACTGCGTGCTATAGTATGCCGTACGGTAGGGGCTATAGCCCATGTTCAAAAATGATGAAAAACAAGGTTTTTTTCTTTTTTTCAAAAATTCAAAAAATGATGGGCTATAACCCATGTTTTTTGAAATTTTAATTTTTTTTGAAATCCTCAAAAATGATTAAAAACTGCGTGCTATAGTATGCCGTACGGTAGGGGCTATAGCCCATGTTCAAAAATGATGAAAAACGAGGTTATTGTTTTTTTTCAAAAATTCAAAAAACAATGGGCTATAACCCATGTTTTTTGAAATTTTGAATTTTTTTGAAATCCTCAAAAATGATTAAAAACTGCGTGCTATAGTATGCCGTACGGTAGAGGCTATAGCCCATGTTCAAAAATGATGAAAAACAAGTTTTTTTTTTAAATTATTATTAAAAAAACGATGGGCTATAATCCATGTTTTTTGAAATTTTGAAATTTTTTGAAATCCTCAAAAATGATTAAAAACTGCGTGCTATAGTATGCCGTACGGTAGGGGCTATAGCCCATGTTCAAAAATGATGAAAAACGAGGATATATTTTTTTTCAAAAATTAAAAAAACGATGGGCTATAATCCATGTTTTTTGAAATTTTGAAATTTTTTGAAATCCTCAAAAATGATTAAAAACTGCGTGCTATAGTATGCCGTACGGTAGGGGCTATAGCCCATGTTCAAAAATGATGAAAAACGAGGTTATTTGTTTTTTCAAAAATTCAAAAAACGATGGGCTATAACCCATGTTTTTTGAAATTTTGAATTTTTTTGAAATCCTCAAAAATGATTAAAAACTGTGTGCTATAGTATGCCGTACGGTAGGGGCTATAGCCCATGTTCAAAAATGATGAAAAACTAGGTTATCTTTTTTTTCAAAAATTCAAAAAACGATGGGCTATAACCCATGTTTTTTGAAATTTTGAAATTTTTTGAAATCCTCAAAAATGATTAAAAACGGCGTGCTATAGTATGCCGTACGGTAGGGGCTATAGCCCATGTTCAAAAATGATGAAAAACGAGGATATTTCTTTTTTCAAAAATTAAAAAAACGATGGGCTATAACCCATGTTTTTTTTAAAAAATTTTTTTTGAAATCCTCAAAAATGATTAAAAACTGTGTGCTATAGTATGCCGTACGGTAGGGGCTATAGCCCATGTTCAAAAATGATGAAAAACGAGGTTATTGTTTTTTTTCAAAAATTCAAAAAACAATGGGCTATAACCCATGTTTTTTGAAATTTTGAATTTTTTTGAAATCCTCAAAAATGATTAAAAACTGCGTGCTATAGTATGCCGTACGGTAGGGGCTATAGCCCATGTTCAAAAATGATGAAAAACAATTTTTTTTTAAATTATTATTAAAAAAACGATGGGCTATAATCCATGTTTTTTGAAATTTTGAAATTTTTTGAAATCCTCAAAAATGATTAAAAACTGCGTGCTATAGTATGCCGTACGGTAGGGGCTATAGCCCATGTTCAAAAATGATGAAAAACGAGGTTATTTCTTTTTTCAAAAATTAAAAAAACGATGGGCTATAACCCATGTTTTTTGAAATTTTTAATTTTTTTGAAATCCTCAAAAATGATTAAAAACTGTGTGCTATAGTATGCCGTACGGTAGGGGCTATAGCCCATGTTCAAAAATGATGAAAAACTAGGTTATCTTTTTTTTCAAAAATTCAAAAAACGATGGGCTATAACCCATGTTTTTTGAAATTTTGAAATTTTTTGAAATCCTCAAAAATGATTAAAAACGGCGTGCTATAGTATGCCGTACGGTAGGGGCTATAGCCCATGTTCAAAAATGTAGAAAAACGAGGATATTTCTTTTTTCAAAAATTAAAAAAACGATGGGCTATAACCCATGTTTTTTGAAATTTTGAAATTTTTTGAAATCCTCAAAAATGATTAAAAACTGTGTGCTATAGTATGCCGTACAGTAGTGGCTATAGCCCATGTTCAAAAATGATGAAAAACGAGGTAACCTTTTTTTTTCAAAAATTCAAAAAACGATGGGCTATAACCCATGTTTTTTGAATTTTTGAATTTTTTTGAAATCCTCAAAAATGATTAAAAACTGCGTGCTATAGTATGCCGTACGGTAGGGGCTATAGCCCATGTTCAAAAATGATGAAAAACGAGGTTATTTTTTTTTTCTCAAAAATTCTAAAAACGATGGGCTATAACCCATGTTTTTTTGAAATTTTGAATTTTTTTGAAATCCTCAAAAATGATTAAAAACGGCGTGCTATAGTATGCCGTACGGTAGGGGCTATAGCCCATGTTCAAAAATGATGAAAAACGAGGATTTCTTTTTTTTCAAAAATTAAAAAAACGATGGGCTATAACCCATGTTTTTTGAAATTTTGAAATTTTTTGAAATCCTCAAAAATGATTAAAAACTGCGTGCTATAGTATGCCGTACGGTAGGGGCTATAGCCCATGTTCAAAAATGATGAAAAAGGAGTTTCTTTTTTTCTTTTTTTTTTCAAAAAACGATGGGCTAAAACCCATGTTTTTTGAAATTTTGAATTTTTTTGAAATCCTCAAAAATGATTAAAAATTGCGTGCTATAGTATGCCGTACGGTAGGGGCTATAGCCCATGTTCAAAAATGATGAAAAACAAGTTGTTTTTTTTGTTTTTTTTCAAAAAACGATGGGCTAAAACCCATGTTTTTTGAAATTTTGAAATTTTTTGAAATCCTCAAAAATGATTAAAAACTGCGTGCTATAGTATGCCGTACGGTAGGGGCTATAGCCCATGTTCAAAAATGATGAAAAACGAGGTTATTTCTTTTCTCAAAAATTCAAAAAACGATGGGCTATAACCCATGTTTTTTTAAATTTAGATTTTTTTTGAAATCCTCAAAAATGATTAAAAACTGCGTGCTATAGTATGCCGTACGGTAGGGGCTATAGCCCATGTTCAAAAATGATGAAAAACAAGTTTTTTTTTTTTTTTTTTTTGTTCAAAAAATGATGGGCTATAACCCATGTTTTTTGAAATTTTGAAATTTTTTGAAATCCTCAAAAATGATTAAAAACTGCGTGCTATAGTATGCCGTACGGTAGGGGCTATAGCCCATGTTCAAAAATGATGAAAAACGAGTTTTTTTTTTTTTTTTCAAAAATTCAAAAAACGATGGGCTATAATCCATGTTTTTTGATTTTTTTTTTTTTTTTGAAATCCTCAAAAATGATTAAAAACTGCGTGCTATAGTATGCCGTACGGTAGGGGCTATAGCCCATGTTCAAAAATGATGAAAAACGAGGTTATTTATTTTTTTCAAAAATTCAAAAAACGATGGGCTATAACCCATGTTTTTTGAAATTTTGAATTTTTTTGAAATCCTCAAAAATGATTAAAAACTGCGTGCTATAGTATGCCGTACGGTAGGGGCTATAGCCCATGTTCAAAAATGATGAAAAACTAGGTTATCTTTTTTTTCAAAAATTCAAAAAACGATGGGCTATAACCCATGTTTTTTGAAATTTTGAATTTTTTTGAAATCCTCAAAAATGATTAAAAACGGCGTGCTATAGTATGCCGTACGGTAGGGGCTATAGCCCATGTTCAAAAATGATGAAAAACGAGGATATTTTTTTTTTCAAAAATTAAAAAAACGATGGGCTATAACCCATGTTTTTTGAAATTTTGAATTTTTTTGAAATCCTCAAAAATGATTAAAAACTGCGTGCTATAGTATGCCGTACGGTAGGGGCTATAGCCCATGTTCAAAAATGATGAAAAACGAGGATTTTTTTTTTCAAAAATTAAAAAAACGATGGGCTATAACCCATGTTTTTTGAAATTTTGAATTTTTTTGAAATCCTCAAAAATGATTAAAAACTGCGTGCTATAGTATGCCGTACGGTAGGGGCTATAGCCCATGTTCAAAAATGATGAAAAACAAGTTTTTTTTTTTATTATTATAAAAAAAACGATGGGCTATAATCCATGTTTTTTGAAATTTTGAATTTTTTTGAAATCCTCAAAAATGATTAAAAACTGCGTGCTATAGTATGCCGTACGGTAGGGGCTATAGCCCATGTTCAAAAATGATGAAAAACGAGGTTATTTTTTTTTTTTCAAAAATTCAAAAAACGATGGGCTATAATCCATGTTTTTTGAAATTTTAATTTTTTTTGAAATCCTCAAAAATGATTAAAAACTGCGTGCTATAGTATGCCGTACGGTAGGGGCTATAGCCCATGTTAAAAAATGATGAAAAACGAGGTTATTGTTTTTTTTCAAAAATTCAAAAAATGATGGGCTATAACCCATGTTTTTTGAAATTTTGAATTTTTTTGAAATCCTCAAAAATGATTAAAAACTGCGTGCTATAGTATGCCGTACGGTAGGGGCTATAGCCCATGTTCAAAAATGATGAAAAACAAGTTTTTTTTTTTTTATTATTAAAAAAACCATGGGCTATAATCCATGTTTTTTGAAATTTTGAATTTTTTTGAAATCCTCAAAAATGATTAAAAACTGCGTGCTATAGTATGCCGTACGGTAGGGGCTATAGCCCATGTTCAAAAATGATGAAAAACGAGGTTTTTTTCTTTTTTTCAAAAATTCAAAAAATGATGGGTTATAACCCATGTTTTTTGAAATTTTATTTTTTTTTGAAATCCTCAAAAATGATTAAAAACTGCGTGCTATAGTATGCCGTACGGTAGGGGCTATAGCCCATGTTCAAAAATGATGAAAAACGAGGTTATTGTTTTTTTTCAAAAATTCAAAAAACAATGGGCTATAACCCATGTTTTTTGAAATTTTGAATTTTTTTGAAATCCTCAAAAATGATTAAAAACTGAGTGCTATAGTATGCCGTACGGTAGGGGCTATAGCCCATGTTCAAAAATGATGAAAAACTAGGTTATCTTTTTTTTCAAAAATTAAAAAAACGATGGGCTATAACCCATGTTTTTTGAAATTTTGAAATTTTTTGAAATCCTCAAAAATGATTAAAAACGGCGTGCTATAGTATGCCGTACGGTAGGGGCTATAGCCCATGTTCAAAAATGATGAAAAACGAGGATATTTCTTTTTTCAAAAATTAAAAAAACGATGGGCTATAACCCATGTTTTTTGAAATTTTGAAATTTTTTGAAATCCTCAAAAATGATTAAAAACTGTGTGCTATAGTATGCCGTACGGTAGTGGCTATAGCCCATGTTCAAAAATGATGAAAAACGAGGTAACCTTTTTTTTTCAAAAATTCAAAAAACGATGGGCTATAACCCATGTTTTTTGAATTTTTTAATTTTTTTGAAATCCTCAAAAATGATTAAAAACTGCGTGCTATAGTATGCCGTACGGTAGGGGCTATAGCCCATGTTCAAAAATGATGAAAAACGAGGTTATTTTTTTTTCTCAAAAATTCAAAAAACGATGGGCTATAACCCATGTTTTTTGAAATTTTGAATTTTTTTGAAATCCTCAAAAATGATTAAAAACGGCGTGCTATAGTATGCCGTACGGTAGGGGCTATAGCCCATGTTCAAAAATGATGAAAAACGAGGTTATTTCTTTTTTCAAAAATTCAAAAAACGATGGGCTATAACCCATGTTTTTAGAAATTTTGAATTTTTTTGAAATCCTCAAAAATGATTAAAAACTGCGTGCTATAGTATGCCGTACGGTAGGGGCTATAGCCCATGTTCAAAAATGATGAAAAACAAGTTGTTTTTTTTTTGTTTTTTTTTCAAAAAATGATGGGCTATAACCCATGTTTTTTGAAATTTTGAATTTTTTTGAAATCCTCAAAAATGATTAAAAACTGCGTGCTATAGTATGCCGTACGGTAGGGGCTATAGCCCATGTTCAAAAATGATGAAAAACGAGGATTTTTTTTTTCAAAAATTAAAAAAACGATGGGCTATAACCCATGTTTTTTGAAATTTTGAATTTTTTTGAAATCCTCAAAAATGATTAAAAACTGCGTGCTATAGTATGCCGTACGGTAGGGGCTATAGCCCATGTTCAAAAATGATGAAAAACAAGTTTTTTTTTTTATTATTATAAAAAAAACGATGGGCTATAATCCATGTTTTTTGAAATTTTGAATTTTTTTGAAATCCTCAAAAATGATTAAAAACTGCGTGCTATAGTATGCCGTACGGTAGGGGCTATAGCCCATGTTCAAAAATGATGAAAAACGAGTTTTTTTTTCTTTTTTTTTTTTTCAAAAAATGATGGGCTATAACCCATGTTTTTTGAAATTTTGAAATTTTTTGAAATCCTCAAAAATGATTAAAAACTGTGTGCTATAGTATGCCGTACGGTAGGGGCTATAGCCCATGTTCAAAAATGATGAAAAAGGAGTTTTTTTTTTTTTTTTTTTTATTCAAAAAACGATGGGCTAAAACCCATGTTTTTTGAAATTTTGAATTTTTTGAAATCCTCAAAAATGATTAAAAATTGCGTGCTATAGTATGCCGTACGGTAGGGGCTATAGCCCATGTTCAAAAATTATGAAAAACGAGGTTATTTATTTTTTTCAAAAATTCAAAAAACGATGGGCTATAACCCATGTTTTTTTTAATTTTTAATTTTTTTGAAATCCTCAAAAATGATTAAAAACGGCGTGCTATAGTATGCCGTACGGTAGGGGCTATAGCCCATGTTCAAAAATGATGAAAAACGAGGATATTTTTTTTTTCAAAAATTAAAAAAACGATGGGCTATAACCCATGTTTTTTGAAATTTTGAATTTTTTTGAAATCCTCAAAAATGATTAAAAACTGCGTGCTATAGTATGCCGTACGGTAGGGGCTATAGCCCATGTTCAAAAATGATGAAAAACAAGGTTTTTTTCTTTTTTTCAAAAATTCAAAAAATGATGGGCTATAACCCATGTTTTTTGAAATTTTAATTTTTTTTGAAATCCTCAAAAATGATTAAAAACTGCGTGCTATAGTATGCCGTACGGTAGGGGCTATAGCCCATGTTCAAAAATGATGAAAAACGAGGTTATTTCTTTTTTCAAAAATTCAAAAAACGATGGGCTATAACCCATGTTTTTAGAAATTTTGAATTTTTTTGAAATCCTCAAAAATGATTAAAAACTGCGTGCTATAGTATGCCGTACGGTAGGGGCTATAGCCCATGTTCAAAAATGATGAAAAACAAGTTTTTTTTTTTTTGTTTAAAAAAAAAAAAATGATGGGCTATAACCCATGTTTTTTGAAATTTTGAAATTTTTTGAAATCCTCAAAAATGATTAAAAACTGCGTGCTATAGTATGCCGTACGGTAGGGGCTATAGCCCATGTTCAAAAATGATGAAAAACGAGTTTTTTTTTCTTTTTTTCAAAAAAAAAAAAAACGATGGGCTATAATCCATGTTTTTTGAAATTTTGAATTTTTTTGAAATCCTCAAAAATGATTAAAAACTGCGTGCTATAGTATGCCGTACGGTAGGGGCTATAGCCCATGTTCAAAAATGATGAAAAACGAGGATTTTTTTTTTTCAAAACTTAAAAAAACGATGGGCTATAACCCATGTTTTTTGAAATTTTGAAATTTTTTGAAACCCTCAAAAATGATTAAAAACTGCGTGCTATAGTATGCCGTACGGTAGGGGCTATAGCCCATGTTCAAAAATGATGAAAAAGGATTTTTTTTTTTTTTTTTCAAAAAACGATGGGCTAAAACCCATGTTTTTTGAAATTTTGAATTTTTTTGAAATCCTCAAAAATGATTAAAAATTGCGTGCTATAGTATGCCGTACGGTAGGGGCTATAGCCCATGTTCAAAAATTATGAAAAACGAGGTTATTTATTTTTTTCAAAAATTCAAAAAACGATGGGCTATAACCCATGTTTTTTTAAATTTTTAAATTTTTTGAAATCCTCAAAAATGATTAAAAACGGCGTGCTATAGTATGCCGTACGGTAGGGGCTATAGCCCATGTTCAAAAATGATGAAAAACGAGGATATTTTTTTTTTCAAAAATTAAAAAAACGATGGGCTATAACCCATGTTTTTTGAAATTTTGAATTTTTTTGAAATCCTCAAAAATGATTAAAAACTGCGTGCTATAGTATGCCGTACGGTAGGGGCTATAGCCCATGTTCAAAAATGATGAAAAACGAGGTTATTGTTTTTTTTCAAAAATTAAAAAAACAATGGGCTATAACCCATGTTTTTTGAAATTTTGAATTTTTTTGAAATCCTCAAAAATGATTAAAAACTGAGTGCTATAGTATGCCGTACGGTAGGGGCTATAGCCCATGTTCAAAAATGATGAAAAACTAGGTTATCTTTTTTTTCAAAAATTAAAAAAATGATGGGCTATAACCCATGTTTTTTGAAATTTTGAAATTTTTTGAAATCCTCAAAAATGATTAAAAACGGCGTGCTATAGTATGCCGTACGGTAGGGGCTATAGCCCATGTTCAAAAATGATGAAAAACGAGGATATTTCTTTTTTCAAAAATTAAAAAAACGATGGGCTATAACCCATGTTTTTTGAAATTTTGAAATTTTTTGAAATCCTCAAAAATGATTAAAAACTGTGTGCTATAGTATGCCGTACGGTAGTGGCTATAGCCCATGTTCAAATCCTCAAAAATGATTAAAAACTGCGTGCTATAGTATGCCGTACGGTAGGGGCTATAGCCCATGTTCAAAAATGATGAAAAACAAGTTGTTGTTTTTTTGTTTTTTTTAAAAAAAATGATGGGCTATAACCCATGTTTTTTGAAATTTTGAAATTTTTTGAAATCCTCAAAAATGATTAAAAACTGCGTGCTATAGTATGCCGTACGGTAGGGGCTATAGCCCATGTTCAAAAATGATGAAAAACGAGTTTTTTTTTCTTTTTTTCAAAAAAAAAAAAAACGATGGGCTATAATCCATGTTTTTTGAAATTTTGAATTTTTTTGAAATCCTCAAAAATGATTAAAAACTGCGTGCTATAGTATGCCGTACGGTAGGGGCTATAGCCCATGTTCAAAAATGATGAAAAACGAGGATTTTTTTTTTTCAAAACTTAAAAAAACGATGGGCTATAACCCATGTTTTTTGAAATTTTGAAATTTTTTGAAACCCTCAAAAATGATTAAGAACTGCGTGCTATAGTATGCCGTACGGTAGGGGCTATAGCCCATGTTCAAAAATGATGAAAAAGGATTTTTTTTTTTTTTTTTTTCAAAAAACGATGGGCTAAAACCCATGTTTTTTGAAATTTTGAATTTTTTTGAAATCCTCAAAAATGATTAAAAATTGCGTGCTATAGTATGCCGTACGGTAGGGGCTATAGCCCATGTTCAAAAATTATGAAAAACGAGGTTATTTATTTTTTTCAAAAATTCAAAAAACGATGGGCTATAACCCATGTTTTTTTAAATTTTTAAATTTTTTGAAATCCTCAAAAATGATTAAAAACGGCGTGCTATAGTATGCCGTACGGTAGGGGCTATAGCCCATGTTCAAAAATGATGAAAAACGAGGATATTTTTTTTTTCAAAAATTAAAAAAACGATGGGCTATAACCCATGTTTTTTGAAATTTTGAATTTTTTTGAAATCCTCAAAAATGATTAAAAACTGCGTGCTATAGTATGCCGTACGGTAGGGGCTATAGCCCATGTTCAAAAATGATGAAAAACGAGTTTTTTTTTCTTTTTTTCAAAAAAAAAAAAAACGATGGGCTATAATCCATGTTTTTTGAAATTTTGAATTTTTTTGAAATCCTCAAAAATGATTAAAAACTGCGTGCTATAGTATGCCGTACGGTAGGGGCTATAGCCCATGTTCAAAAATGATGAAAAACGAGGATTTTTTTTTTTCAAAACTTAAAAAAACGATGGGCTATAACCCATGTTTTTTGAAATTTTGAAATTTTTTGAAACCCTCAAAAATGATTAAGAACTGCGTGCTATAGTATGCCGTACGGTAGGGGCTATAGCCCATGTTCAAAAATGATGAAAAAGGATTTTTTTTTTTTTTTTTTTTCAAAAAACGATGGGCTAAAACCCATGTTTTTTGAAATTTTGAATTTTTTTGAAATCCTCAAAAATGATTAAAAATTGCGTGCTATAGTATGCCGTACGGTAGGGGCTATAGCCCATGTTCAAAAATTATGAAAAACGAGGTTATTTATTTTTTTCAAAAATTCAAAAAACGATGGGCTATAACCCATGTTTTTTTTAATTTTTAAATTTTTTGAAATCCTCAAAAATGATTAAAAACGGCGTGCTATAGTATGCCGTACGGTAGGGGCTATAGCCCATGTTCAAAAATGATGAAAAACGAGGATATTTTTTTTTTCAAAAATTAAAAAAACGATGGGCTATAACCCATGTTTTTTGAAATTTTGAATTTTTTTGAAACCCTCAAAAATGATTAAAAACTGCGTGCTATAGTATGCCGTACGGTAGGGGCTATAGCCCATGTTCAAAAATGATGAAAAAGGATTTTTTTTTTTTTTTTCAAAAAACGATGGGCTAAAACCCATGTTTTTTGAAATTTTGAATTTTTTTGAAATCCTCAAAAATGATTAAAAATTGCGTGCTATAGTATGCCGTACGGTAGGGGCTATAGCCCATGTTCAAAAATTATGAAAAACGAGGTTATTTATTTTTTTCAAAAATTCAAAAAACGATGGGCTATAACCCATGTTTTTTTAAATTTTTTAATTTTTTGAAATCCTCAAAAATGATTAAAAACGGCGTGCTATAGTATGCCGTACGGTAGGGGCTATAGCCCATGTTCAAAAATGATGAAAAACGAGGATATTTTTTTTTTCAAAAATTAAAAAAACGATGGGCTATAACCCATGTTTTTTGAAATTTTGAATTTTTTTGAAATCCTCAAAAATGATTAAAAACTGCGTGCTATAGTATGCCGTACGGTAGGGGCTATAGCCCATGTTCAAAAATGATGAAAAACGAGGTTATTGTTTTTTTTCAAAAATTAAAAAAACAATGGGCTATAACCCATGTTTTTTGAAATTTTGAATTTTTTTGAAATCCTCAAAAATGATTAAAAACTGAGTGCTATAGTATGCCGTACGGTAGGGGCTATAGCCCATGTTCAAAAATGATGAAAAACTAGGTTATCTTTTTTTTCAAAAATTAAAAAAACGATGGGCTATAACCCATGTTTTTTGAAATTTTGAAATTTTTTGAAATCCTCAAAAATGATTAAAAACGGCGTGCTATAGTATGCCGTACGGTAGGGGCTATAGCCCATGTTCAAAAATGATGAAAAACGAGGATATTTCTTTTTTCAAAAATTAAAAAAACGATGGGCTATAACCCATGTTTTTTGAAATTTTGAAATTTTTTGAAATCCTCAAAAATGATTAAAAACTGTGTGCTATAGTATGCCGTACGGTAGTGGCTATAGCCCATGTTCAAATCCTCAAAAATGATTAAAAACTGCGTGCTATAGTATGCCGTACGGTAGGGGCTATAGCCCATGTTCAAAAATGATGAAAAACAAGTTGTTGTTTTTTTGTTTTTTTTAAAAAAAATGATGGGCTATAACCCATGTTTTTTGAAATTTTGAAAATTTTTGAAATCCTCAAAAATGATTAAAAACTGCGTGCTATAGTATGCCGTACGGTAGGGGCTATAGCCCATGTTCAAAAATGATGAAAAACGAGTTTTTTTTTCTTTTTTTCAAAAAAAAAAAAAACGATGGGCTATAATCCATGTTTTTTGAAATTTTGAATTTTTTTGAAATCCTCAAAAATGATTAAAAACTGCGTGCTATAGTATGCCGTACGGTAGGGGCTATAGCCCATGTTCAAAAATGATGAAAAACGAGGATTTTTTTTTTTCAAAACTTAAAAAAACGATGGGCTATAACCCATGTTTTTTGAAATTTTGAAATTTTTTGAAACCCTCAAAAATGATTAAGAACTGCGTGCTATAGTATGCCGTACGGTAGGGGCTATAGCCCATGTTCAAAAATGATGAAAAAGGAGTTTTTTTCTTTTTTTTTTATTCAAAAAACGATGGGCTAAAACCCATGTTTTTTGAAATTTTGAATTTTTTTGAAATCCTCAAAAATGATTAAAAATTGCGTGCTATAGTATGCCGTACGGTAGGGGCTATAGCCCATGTTCAAAAATTATGAAAAACGAGGTTATTTATTTTTTTCAAAAATTCAAAAAACGATGGGCTATAACCCATGTTTTTTTAAATTTTTAAATTTTTTGAAATCCTCAAAAATGATTAAAAACGGCGTGCTATAGTATGCCGTACGGTAGGGGCTATAGCCCATGTTCAAAAATGATGAAAAACGAGGATATTTTTTTTTCAAAAATTAAAAAAACAATGGGCTATAACCCATGTTTTTTGAAATTTTGAATTTTTTTGAAATCCTCAAAAATGATTAAAAACTGCGTGCTATAGTATGCCGTACGGTAGGGGCTATAGCCCATGTTCAAAAATGATGAAAAACAAGGTTTTTTTCTTTTTTTCAAAAATTCAAAAAATGATGGGTTATAACCCATGTTTTTTGAATTTTTTTTTTTTTTTGAAATCCTCAAAAATGATTAAAAACTGCGTGCTATAGTATGCCGTACGGTAGGGGCTATAGCCCATGTTCAAAAATGATGAAAAACGAGGTTATTGTTTTTTTTCAAAAATTCAAAAAACAATGGGCTATAACCCATGTTTTTTGAAATTTTGAATTTTTTTGAAATCCTCAAAAATGATTAAAAACTGAGTGCTATAGTATGCCGTACGGTAGGGGCTATAGCCCATGTTCAAAAATGATGAAAAACTAGGTTATCTTTTTTTTCAAAAATTAAAAAAACGATGGGCTATAACCCATGTTTTTTGAAATTTTGAAATTTTTTGAAATCCTCAAAAATGATTAAAAACGGCGTGCTATAGTATGCCGTACGGTAGGGGCTATAGCCCATGTTCAAAAATGATGAAAAACGAGGATATTTCTTTTTTCAAAAATTAAAAAAACGATGGGCTATAACCCATGTTTTTTGAAATTTTGAAATTTTTTGAAATCCTCAAAAATGATTAAAAACTGTGTGCTATAGTATGCCGTACGGTAGTGGCTATAGCCCATGTTCAAAAATGATGAAAAACGAGGTAACCTTTTTTTTTCAAAAATTCAAAAAACGATGGGCTATAACCCATGTTTTTTGAATTTTTGAATTTTTTTGAAATCCTCAAAAATGATTAAAAACTGCGTGCTATAGTATGCCGTACGGTAGGGGCTATAGCCCATGTTCAAAAATGATGAAAAACGAGGTTATTTTTTTTTCTCAAAAATTCAAAAAACGATGGGCTATAACCCATGTTTTTTGAAATTTTGAATTTTTTTGAAATCCTCAAAAATGATTAAAAACGGCGTGCTATAGTATGCCGTACGGTAGGGGCTATAGCCCATGTTCAAAAATGATGAAAAACGAGGTTATTTCTTTTTTCAAAAATTAAAAAAACGATGGGCTATAACCCATGTTTTTAGAAATTTTGAATTTTTTTGAAATCCTCAAAAATGATTAAAAACTGCGTGCTATAGTATGCCGTACGGTAGGGGCTATAGCCCATGTTCAAAAATGATGAAAAACAAGTTGTTTTTTTTTTGTTTTTTTTTCAAAAAATGATGGGCTATAACCCATGTTTTTTGAAATTTTGAATTTTTTTGAAATCCTCAAAAATGATTAAAAACTGCGTGCTATAGTATGCCGTACGGTAGGGGCTATAGCCCATGTTCAAAAATGATGAAAAACGAGTTTTTTTTTCTTTTTTTTTTTTTCAAAAAATGATGGGCTATAACCCATGTTTTTTGAAATTTTGAAATTTTTTGAAATCCTCAAAAATGATTAAAAACTGTGTGCTATAGTATGCCGTACGGTAGGGGCTATAGCCCATGTTCAAAAATGATGAAAAAGGAGTTTTTTTTTTTTTTTTTTTTATTCAAAAAACGATGGGCTAAAACCCATGTTTTTTGAAATGTTGAATTTTTTTGAAATCCTCAAAAATGATCAAAAATTGCGTGCTATAGTATGCCGTACGGTAGGGGCTATAGCCCATGTTCAAAAATTATGAAAAACGAGGTTATTTTTTTTTTTCAAAAATTCAAAAAACGATGGGCTATAACCCATGTTTTTTTAAATTTTAAATTTTTTTGAAATCCTCAAAAATGATTAAAAACGGCGTGCTATAGTATGCCGTACGGTAGGGGCTATAGCCCATGTTCAAAAATGATGAAAAACGAGGATATTTTTTTTTTCAAAAATTAAAAAAACGATGGGCTATAACCCATGTTTTTTGAAATTTTGAATTTTTTTGAAATCCTCAAAAATGATTAAAAACTGCGTGCTATAGTATGCCGTACGGTAGGGGCTATAGCCCATGTTCAAAAATGATGAAAAACAAGGTTTTTTTCTTTTTTTCAAAAATTCAAAAAATGATGGGCTATAACCCATGTTTTTTGAAATTTTAATTTTTTTTGAAATCCTCAAAAATGATTAAAAACTGCGTGCTATAGTATGCCGTACGGTAGGGGCTATAGCCCATGTTCAAAAATGATGAAAAACGAGGTTATTGTTTTTTTTCAAAAATTCAAAAAACAATGGGCTATAACCCATGTTTTTTGAAATTTTGAATTTTTTTGAAATCCTCAAAAATGATTAAAAACTGCGTGCTATAGTATGCCGTACGGTAGAGGCTATAGCCCATGTTCAAAAATGATGAAAAACAAGTTTTTTTTTTAAATTATTATTAAAAAAACGATGGGCTATAATCCATGTTTTTTGAAATTTTGAAATTTTTTGAAATCCTCAAAAATGATTAAAAACTGCGTGCTATAGTATGCCGTACGGTAGGGGCTATAGCCCATGTTCAAAAATGATGAAAAACGAGGATATATTTTTTTTCAAAAATTAAAAAAACGATGGGCTATAATCCATGTTTTTTGAAATTTTGAAATTTTTTGAAATCCTCAAAAATGATTAAAAACTGCGTGCTATAGTATGCCGTACGGTAGGGGCTATAGCCCATGTTCAAAAATGATGAAAAACGAGGTTATTTGTTTTTTCAAAAATTCAAAAAACGATGGGCTATAACCCATGTTTTTTGAAATTTTGAATTTTTTTGAAATCCTCAAAAATGATTAAAAACTGTGTGCTATAGTATGCCGTACGGTAGGGGCTATAGCCCATGTTCAAAAATGATGAAAAACTAGGTTATCTTTTTTTTCAAAAATTCAAAAAACGATGGGCTATAACCCATGTTTTTTGAAATTTTGAAATTTTTTGAAATCCTCAAAAATGATTAAAAACGGCGTGCTATAGTATGCCGTACGGTAGGGGCTATAGCCCATGTTCAAAAATGATGAAAAACGAGGATATTTCTTTTTTCAAAAATTAAAAAAACGATGGGCTATAACCCATGTTTTTTTTAAAAAAAAATTTTTTGAAATCCTCAAAAATGATTAAAAACTGTGTGCTATAGTATGCCGTACGGTAGGGGCTATAGCCCATGTTCAAAAATGATGAAAAACGAGGTTATTGTTTTTTTTCAAAAATTCAAAAAACAATGGGCTATAACCCATGTTTTTTGAAATTTTGAATTTTTTTGAAATCCTCAAAAATGATTAAAAACTGCGTGCTATAGTATGCCGTACGGTAGGGGCTATAGCCCATGTTCAAAAATGATGAAAAACAATTTTTTTTTAAATTATTATTAAAAAAACGATGGGCTATAATCCATGTTTTTTGAAATTTTGAAATTTTTTGAAATCCTCAAAAATGATTAAAAACTGCGTGCTATAGTATGCCGTACGGTAGGGGCTATAGCCCATGTTCAAAAATGATGAAAAACGAGGTTATTTCTTTTTTCAAAAATTAAAAAAACGATGGGCTATAACCCATGTTTTTTGAAATTTTTAATTTTTTTGAAATCCTCAAAAATGATTAAAAACTGTGTGCTATAGTATGCCGTACGGTAGGGGCTATAGCCCATGTTCAAAAATGATGAAAAACTAGGTTATCTTTTTTTTCAAAAATTCAAAAAACGATGGGCTATAACCCATGTTTTTTGAAATTTTGAAATTTTTTGAAATCCTCAAAAATGATTAAAAACGGCGTGCTATAGTATGCCGTACGGTAGGGGCTATAGCCCATGTTCAAAAATGTAGAAAAACGAGGATATTTCTTTTTTCAAAAATTAAAAAAACGATGGGCTATAACCCATGTTTTTTGAAATTTTGAAATTTTTTGAAATCCTCAAAAATGATTAAAAACTGTGTGCTATAGTATGCCGTACAGTAGTGGCTATAGCCCATGTTCAAAAATGATGAAAAACGAGGTAACCTTTTTTTTTCAAAAATTCAAAAAACGATGGGCTATAACCCATGTTTTTTGAATTTTTGAATTTTTTTGAAATCCTCAAAAATGATTAAAAACTGCGTGCTATAGTATGCCGTACGGTAGGGGCTATAGCCCATGTTCAAAAATGATGAAAAACGAGGTTATTTTTTTTTTCTCAAAAATTCTAAAAACGATGGGCTATAACCCATGTTTTTTTGAAATTTTGAATTTTTTTGAAATCCTCAAAAATGATTAAAAACGGCGTGCTATAGTATGCCGTACGGTAGGGGCTATAGCCCATGTTCAAAAATGATGAAAAATGAGGATTTCTTTTTTTTCAAAAATTAAAAAAACGATGGGCTATAACCCATGTTTTTTGAAATTTTGAAATTTTTTGAAATCCTCAAAAATGATTAAAAACTGCGTGCTATAGTATGCCGTACGGTAGGGGCTATAGCCCATGTTCAAAAATGATGAAAAAGGAGTTTCTTTTTTTCTTTTTTTTTTCAAAAAACGATGGGCTAAAACCCATGTTTTTTGAAATTTTGAATTTTTTTGAAATCCTCAAAAATGATTAAAAATTGCGTGCTATAGTATGCCGTACGGTAGGGGCTATAGCCCATGTTCAAAAATGATGAAAAACAAGTTGTTTTTTTTGTTTTTTTTCAAAAAACGATGGGCTAAAACCCATGTTTTTTGAAATTTTGAAATTTTTTGAAATCCTCAAAAATGATTAAAAACTGCGTGCTATAGTATGCCGTACGGTAGGGGCTATAGCCCATGTTCAAAAATGATGAAAAACGAGGTTATTTCTTTTCTCAAAAATTCAAAAAACGATGGGCTATAACCCATGTTTTTTTAAATTTAGATTTTTTTTGAAATCCTCAAAAATGATTAAAAACTGCGTGCTATAGTATGCCGTACGGTAGGGGCTATAGCCCATGTTCAAAAATGATGAAAAACAAGTTTTTTTTTTTTTTTTTTTTGTTCAAAAAATGATGGGCTATAACCCATGTTTTTTGAAATTTTGAAATTTTTTGAAATCCTCAAAAATGATTAAAAACTGCGTGCTATAGTATGCCGTACGGTAGGGGCTATAGCCCATGTTCAAAAATGATGAAAAACGAGTTTTTTTTTTTTTTTTCAAAAATTCAAAAAACGATGGGCTATAATCCATGTTTTTTGATTTTTTTTTTTTTTTTGAAATCCTCAAAAATGATTAAAAACTGCGTGCTATAGTATGCCGTACGGTAGGGGCTATAGCCCATGTTCAAAAATGATGAAAAACGAGGTTATTTATTTTTTTCAAAAATTCAAAAAACGATGGGCTATAACCCATGTTTTTTGAAATTTTGAATTTTTTTGAAATCCTCAAAAATGATTAAAAACTGCGTGCTATAGTATGCCGTACGGTAGGGGCTATAGCCCATGTTCAAAAATGATGAAAAACTAGGTTATCTTTTTTTTCAAAAATTCAAAAAACGATGGGCTATAACCCATGTTTTTTGAAATTTTGAATTTTTTTGAAATCCTCAAAAATGATTAAAAACGGCGTGCTATAGTATGCCGTACGGTAGGGGCTATAGCCCATGTTCAAAAATGATGAAAAACGAGGATATTTTTTTTTTCAAAAATTAAAAAAACGATGGGCTATAACCCATGTTTTTTGAAATTTTGAATTTTTTTGAAATCCTCAAAAATGATTAAAAACTGCGTGCTATAGTATGCCGTACGGTAGGGGCTATAGCCCATGTTCAAAAATGATGAAAAACGAGGATTTTTTTTTTCAAAAATTAAAAAAACGATGGGCTATAACCCATGTTTTTTGAAATTTTGAATTTTTTTGAAATCCTCAAAAATGATTAAAAACTGCGTGCTATAGTATGCCGTACGGTAGGGGCTATAGCCCATGTTCAAAAATGATGAAAAACAAGTTTTTTTTTTTATTATTATAAAAAAAACGATGGGCTATAATCCATGTTTTTTGAAATTTTGAAATTTTTTGAAATCCTCAAAAATGATTAAAAACTGCGTGCTATAGTATGCCGTACGGTAGGGGCTATAGCCCATGTTCAAAAATGATGAAAAACGAGTTTTTTTTTTTTTTTTCAAAAATTCAAAAAACGATGGGCTATAATCCATGTTTTTTGATTTTTTTTTTTTTTTTGAAATCCTCAAAAATGATTAAAAACTGCGTGCTATAGTATGCCGTACGGTAGGGGCTATAGCCCATGTTCAAAAATGATGAAAAACGAGGTTATTTATTTTTTTCAAAAATTCAAAAAACGATGGGCTATAACCCATGTTTTTTGAAATTTTGAATTTTTTTGAAATCCTCAAAAATGATTAAAAACTGCGTGCTATAGTATGCCGTACGGTAGGGGCTATAGCCCATGTTCAAAAATGATGAAAAACTAGGTTATCTTTTTTTTCAAAAATTCAAAAAACGATGGGCTATAACCCATGTTTTTTGAAATTTTGAATTTTTTTGAAATCCTCAAAAATGATTAAAAACGGCGTGCTATAGTATGCCGTACGGTAGGGGCTATAGCCCATGTTCAAAAATGATGAAAAACGAGGATATTTTTTTTTTCAAAAATTAAAAAAACGATGGGCTATAACCCATGTTTTTTGAAATTTTGAATTTTTTTGAAATCCTCAAAAATGATTAAAAACTGCGTGCTATAGTATGCCGTACGGTAGGGGCTATAGCCCATGTTCAAAAATGATGAAAAACGAGGATTTTTTTTTTTCAAAAATTAAAAAAACGATGGGCTATAACCCATGTTTTTTGAAATTTTGAATTTTTTTGAAATCCTCAAAAATGATTAAAAACTGCGTGCTATAGTATGCCGTACGGTAGGGGCTATAGCCCATGTTCAAAAATGATGAAAAACAAGTTTTTTTTTTTATTATTATAAAAAAAACGATGGGCTATAATCCATGTTTTTTGAAATTTTGAATTTTTTTGAAATCCTCAAAAATGATTAAAAACTGCGTGCTATAGTATGCCGTACGGTAGGGGCTATAGCCCATGTTCAAAAATGATGAAAAACGAGGTTATTTTTTTTTTTTTTTAAATTCAAAAAACGATGGGCTATAATCCATGTTTTTTGAAATTTTAATTTTTTTTGAAATCCTCAAAAATGATTAAAAACTGCGTGCTATAGTATGCCGTACGGTAGGGGCTATAGCCCATGTTCAAAAATGATGAAAAACGAGGTTATTGTTTTTTTTCAAAAATTCAAAAAATGATGGGCTATAACCCATGTTTTTTGAAATTTTGAATTTTTTTGAAATCCTCAAAAATGATTAAAAACTGCGTGCTATAGTATGCCGTACGGTAGGGGCTATAGCCCATGTTCAAAAATGATGAAAAACAAGTTTTGTTTTTTTTATTATTAAAAAAACCATGGGCTATAATCCATGTTTTTTGAAATTTTGAATTTTTTTGAAATCCTCAAAAATGATTAAAAACTGCGTGCTATAGTATGCCGTACGGTAGGGGCTATAGCCCATGTTCAAAAATGATGAAAAACGAGGTTATTTGTTTTTTCAAAAATTCAAAAAACGATGGGCTATAACCCATGTTTTTTGAAATTTTGATTTTTTTTGAAATCCTCAAAAATGATTAAAAACTGCGTGCTATAGTATGCCGTACGGTAGGGGCTATAGCCCATGTTCAAAAATGATGAAAAACTAGGTTATCTTTTTTTTCAAAAATTCAAAAAACGATGGGCTATAACCCATGTTTTTTGAAAATTTGAATTTTTTTGAAATCCTCAAAAATGATTAAAAACGGCGTGCTATAGTATGCCGTACGGTAGGGGCTATAGCCCATGTTCAAAAATGATGAAAAACGAGGTTATTTATTTTTTTCAAAAATTAAAAAAACGATGGGCTATAACCCATGTTTTTTGAAATTTAGATTTTTTTTTAAATCCTCAAAAATGATTAAAAACTGCGTGCTATAGTATGCCGTACGGTAGGGGCTATAGCCCATGTTCAAAAATGATGAAAAACAAGTTGTTTTTTTTGTTTTTTTTCAAAAAACGATGGGCTAAAACCCATGTTTTTTGAAATTTTGAAATTTTTTGAAATCCTCAAAAATGATTAAAAACTGCGTGCTATAGTATGCCGTACGGTAGGGGCTATAGCCCATGTTCAAAAATGATGAAAAACGAGGTTATTTCTTTTCTCAAAAATTCAAAAAACGATGGGCTATAACCCATGTTTTTTTAAATTTAGATTTTTTTTGAAATCCTCAAAAATGATTAAAAACTGCGTGCTATAGTATGCCGTACGGTAGGGGCTATAGCCCATGTTCAAAAATGATGAAAAACAAGTTTTTTTTTTTTTTTTTTTGTTCAAAAAATGATGGGCTATAACCCATGTTTTTTGAAATTTTGAAATTTTTTGAAATCCTCAAAAATGATTAAAAACTGCGTGCTATAGTATGCCGTACGGTAGGGGCTATAGCCCATGTTCAAAAATGATGAAAAACGAGTTTTTTTTTTTTTTTTCAAAAATTCAAAAAACGATGGGCTATAATCCATGTTTTTTGATTTTTTTTTTTTTTTGAAATCCTCAAAAATGATTAAAAACTGCGTGCTATAGTATGCCGTACGGTAGGGGCTATAGCCCATGTTCAAAAATGATGAAAAACGAGGTTATTTATTTTTTTCAAAAATTCAAAAAACGATGGGCTATAACCCATGTTTTTTGAAATTTTGAATTTTTTTGAAATCCTCAAAAATGATTAAAAACTGCGTGCTATAGTATGCCGTACGGTAGGGGCTATAGCCCATGTTCAAAAATGATGAAAAACTAGGTTATCTTTTTTTTCAAAAATTCAAAAAACGATGGGCTATAACCCATGTTTTTTGAAATTTTGAATTTTTTTGAAATCCTCAAAAATGATTAAAAACGGCGTGCTATAGTATGCCGTACGGTAGGGGCTATAGCCCATGTTCAAAAATGATGAAAAACGAGGATATTTTTTTTTTCAAAAATTAAAAAAACGATGGGCTATAACCCATGTTTTTTGAAATTTTGAATTTTTTTGAAATCCTCAAAAATGATTAAAAACTGCGTGCTATAGTATGCCGTACGGTAGGGGCTATAGCCCATGTTCAAAAATGATGAAAAACGAGGATTTTTTTTTTTCAAAAATTAAAAAAACGATGGGCTATAACCCATGTTTTTTGAAATTTTGAATTTTTTTGAAATCCTCAAAAATGATTAAAAACTGCGTGCTATAGTATGCCGTACGGTAGGGGCTATAGCCCATGTTCAAAAATGATGAAAAACAAGTTTTTTTTTTTATTATTATAAAAAAAACGATGGGCTATAATCCATGTTTTTTGAAATTTTGAATTTTTTTGAAATCCTCAAAAATGATTAAAAACTGCGTGCTATAGTATGCCGTACGGTAGGGGCTATAGCCCATGTTCAAAAATGATGAAAAACGAGGTTATTTTCTTTTTTTTCAAAAATTCAAAAAACGATGGGCTATAATCCATGTTTTTTGAAATTTTAATTTTTTTTGAAATCCTCAAAAATGATTAAAAACTGCGTGCTATAGTATGCCGTACGGTAGGGGCTATAGCCCATGTTCAAAAA
Source organism: Protomyctophum parallelum (assembly GCF_964188405.1). NCBI lineage: Eukaryota > Metazoa > Chordata > Actinopteri > Myctophiformes > Myctophidae > Protomyctophum > Protomyctophum parallelum. Next base: position 26,872,172 of record NC_139705.1, on the reverse strand, counting down.
TGATGAAAAACGAGGTTATTGTTTTTTTTCAAAAATTCAAAAAATGATGGGCTATAACCCATGTTTTTTGAAATTTTGAATTTTTTTGAAATCCTCAAAAATGATTAAAAACTGCGTGCTATAGTATGCCGTACGGTAGGGGCTATAGCCCATGTTCAAAAATGATGAAAAACAAGTTTTGTTTTTTTTATTATTAAAAAAACCATGGGCTATAATCCATGTTTTTTGAAATTTTGAATTTTTTTGAAATCCTCAAAAATGATTAAAAACTGCGTGCTATAGTATGCCGTACGGTAGGGGCTATAGCCCATGTTCAAAAATGATGAAAAACGAGGTTATTTGTTTTTTCAAAAATTCAAAAAACGATGGGCTATAACCCATGTTTTTTGAAATTTTTATTTTTTTTGAAATCCTCAAAAATGATTAAAAACTGCGTGCTATAGTATGCCGTACGGTAGGGGCTATAGCCCATGTTCAAAAATGATGAAAAACTAGGTTATCTTTTTTTTCAAAAATTCAAAAAACGATGGGCTATAACCCATGTTTTTTGAAAATTTGAATTTTTTTGAAATCCTCAAAAATGATTAAAAACGGCGTGCTATAGTATGCCGTACGGTAGGGGCTATAGCCCATGTTCAAAAATGATGAAAAACGAGGATATTTTTTTTTTTCAAAAATTAAAAAAACGATGGGCTATAACCCATGTTTTTTGAAATTTTGAAATTTTTTGAAATCCTCAAAAATGATTAAAAACGGCGTGCTATAGTATGCCGTACGGTAGGGGCTATAGCCCATGTTCAAAAATGATGAAAAACGAGGTTATTTTTTTTTTCAAAAATTCAAAAAACGATGGGCTATAACCCATGTTTTTTTTTATTTTGAATTTTTTTGAAATCCTCAAAAATGATTAAAAACTGCGTGCTATAGTATGCCGTACGGTAGGGGCTATAGCCCATGTTCAAAAATGATGAAAAACGAGTTCTTTTTTTTTCTTTCAAAAATTCAAAAAACGATGGGCTATAATCCATGTTTTTTGATTTTTTTTTTTTTTTTGAAATCCTCAAAAATGATTAAAAACTGCGTGCTATAGTATGCCGTACGGTAGGGGCTATAGCCCATGTTCAAAAATGATGAAAAACGAGGTTATTGTTTTTTTTCAAAAATTCAAAAAACGATGGGCTATAACCCATGTTTTTTGAAATTTTGAAATTTTTTGAAATCCTCAAAAATGATTAAAAACTGCGTGCTATAGTATGCCGTACGGTAGGGGCTATAGCCCATGTTCAAAAATGATGAAAAACGAGTTTTTTTTTTTATTATTATAAAAAAAACGATGGGCTATAATCCATGTTTTTTGAAATTTTGAATTTTTTTGAAATCCTCAAAAATGATTAAAAACTGCGTGCTATAGTATGCCGTACGGTAGGGGCTATAGCCCATGTTCAAAAATGATGAAAAACGAGGTTATTTGTTTTTTCAAAAATTCAAAAAACGATGGGCTATAACCCATGTTTTTTGAAATTTTGAATTTTTTTGAAATCCTCAAAAATGATTAAAAACTGCGTGCTATAGTATGCCGTACGGTAGGGGCTATAGCCCATGTTCAAAAATGATGAAAAACTAGGTTATCTTTTTTTTCAAAAATTCAAAAAACGATGGGCTATAACCCATGTTTTTTGAAATTTTGAAATTTTTTGAAATCCTCAAAAATGATTAAAAACTGCGTGCTATAGTATGCCGTACGGTAGGGGCTATAGCCCATGTTCAAAAATGATGAAAAACGAGGTTATTTCTTTTTTCAAAAATTCAAAAAACGATGGGCTATAACCCATGTTTTTAGAAATTTTGAATTTTTTTGAAATCCTCAAAAATGATTAAAAACTGCGTGCTATAGTATGCCGTACGGTAGGGGCTATAGCCCATGTTCAAAAATGATGAAAAACAATCTTTTTTTTTTTTTTTTTTTTTCAAAAAATGATGGGCTATAACCCATGTTTTTTGAAATTTTGAAATTTTTTGAAATCCTCAAAAATGATTAAAAACTGCGTGCTATAGTATGCCGTACGGTAGGGGCTATAGCCCATGTTCAAAAATGATGAAAAACGAGGATTTCTTTTTTTTCAAAAATTAAAAAAACGATGGGCTATAACCCATGTTTTTTGAAATTTTGAAATTTTTTGAAATCCTCAAAAATGATTAAAAACTGCGTGCTATAGTATGCCGTACGGTAGGGGCTATAGCCCATGTTCAAAAATGATGAAAAAGGAGTTTCTTTTTTTTTTTTTTTTTCAAAAAACGATGGGCTAAAACCCATGTTTTTTGAAATTTTGATTTTTTTTGAAATCCTCAAAAATGATTAAAAATTGCGTGCTATAGTATGCCGTACGGTAGTGGCTATAGCCCATGTTCAAAAATGATGAAAAACGAGGTAACCTTTTTTTTTCAAAAATTAAAAAAACGATGGGCTATAACCCATGTTTTTTGAAATTTTGAATTTTTTTGAAATCCTCAAAAATGATTAAAAACGGCGTGCTATAGTATGCCGTACGGTAGGGGCTATAGCCCATGTTCAAAAATGATGAAAAACGAGGATTTCTTTTTTTTCAAAAATTAAAAAAACGATGGGTTATAACCCATGTTTTTTGAAATTTTGAATTTTGTTGAAATCCTCAAAAATGATTAAAAACTGCGTGCTATAGTATGCCGTACGGTAGGGGCTATAGCCCATGTTCAAAAATGATGAAAAAGGAGTTTCTTTTTTTTTGTGTGTTTTCAAAAAACGATGGGCTAAAACCCATGTTTTTTGAAATTTTGAATTTTTTTGAAATCCTCAAAAATGATGAAAAATTGCGTGCTATAGTATGCCGTACGGTAGGGGCTATAGCCCATGTTCAAAAATGATGAAAAACGAGGTTATTTATTTTTTTCAAAAATTCAAAAAACGATGGGCTATAACCCATGTTTTTTTAAATTTTGAATTTTTTTGAAATCCTCAAAAATGATTAAAAACTGCGTGCTATAGTATGCCGTACGGTAGGGGCTATAGCCCATGTTCAAAAATGATGAAAAACAAGTTTTTTTTTTTTTTTTTTTTTTCAAAAAATGATGGGCTATAACCCATGTTTTTTGAAATTTTGAAATTTTTTGAAATCCTCAAAAATGATTAAAAACTGCGTGCTATAGTATGCCGTACGGTAGGGGCTATAGCCCATGTTCAAAAATGATGAAAAACGAGGATTTCTTTTTTTTCAAAAATAAAAAAAACGATGGGCTATAACCCATGTTTTTTGAATTTTTGAAATTTTTTGAAATCCTCAAAAATGATTAAAAACTGCGTGCTATAGTATGCCGTACGGTAGGGGCTATAGCCCATGTTCAAAAATGATAAAAAAGGAGTTTCTTTTTTTTTTTTTTTTTTTTAAACGATGGGCTAAAACCCATGTTTTTTGAAATTTTGAATTTTTTTGAAATCCTCAAAAATGATTAAAAACGGCGTGCTATAGTATGCCGTACGGTAGGGGCTATAGCCCATGTTCAAAAATGATGAAAAACGAGGATTTCTTTTTTTTCAAAAATTAAAAAAACGATGGGCTATAACCCATGTTTTTTTAAATTTTTAAATTTTTTGAAATCCTCAAAAATGATTAAAAACTGCGTGCTATAGTATGCCGTACGGTAGGGGCTATAGCCCATGTTCAAAAATGATGAAAAAGGAGTTTCTTTTTTTTTTTTTTTTTTTTAAACGATGGGCTAAAACCCATGTTTTTTGAAATTTTGAATTTTTTTGAAATCCTCAAAAATGATTAAAAATTGCGTGCTATAGTATGCCGTACGGTAGGGGCTATAGCCCATGTTCAAAAATGATGAAAAACGAGGTTATTTATTTTTTTCAAAAATTCAAAAAACGATGGGCTATAACCCATGTTTTTTGAAATTTTGAATTTTTTTGAAATCCTCAAAAATGATTAAAAACTGCGTGCTATAGTATGCCGTACGGTAGGGGCTATAGCCCATGTTCAAAAATGATGAAAAACGAGGTTATTTCTTTTCTCAAAAATTCAAAAAACGATGGGCTATAACCCATGTTTTTTGAAATTTTGATTTTTTTTGAAATCCTCAAAAATGATTAAAAACTGCGTGCTATAGTATGCCGTACGGTAGGGGCTATAGCCCATGTTCAAAAATGATGAAAAACGAGGTTATTTCTTTTTTCAAAAATTCAAAAAACGATGGGCTATAACCCATGTTTTTAGAAATTTTGAATTTTTTTGAAATCCTCAAAAATGATTAAAAACTGTGTGCTATAGTATGCCGTACGGTAGTGGCTATAGCCCATGTTCAAAAATGATGAAAAACGAGGTTCTTTTTTTTCTCAAAAATTCAAAAAACGATGGGCTATAACCCATGTTTTTTGAAATTTTGAATTTTTTTGAAATCCTCAAAAATGATTAAAAACGGCGTGCTATAGTATGCCGTACGGTAGGGGCTATAGCCCATGTTCAAAAATGATGAAAAACGAGGATTTCTTTTTTTTCAAAAATTAAAAAAACGATGGGCTATAACCCATGTTTTTTGAAATTTTGAAATTTTTTGAAATCCTCAAAAATGATTAAAAACTGCGTGCTATAGTATGCCGTACGGTAGGGGCTATAGCCCATGTTCAAAAATGATGAAAAAGGAGTTTCTTTTTTTCTTTTTTTTTTCAAAAAACGATGGGCTAAAACCCATGTTTTTTGAAATTTTGAATTTTTTTGAAATCCTCAAAAATGATTAAAAATTGCGTGCTATAGTATGCCGTACGGTAGGGGCTATAGCCCATGTTCAAAAATGATGAAAAACGAGGTTATTTATTTTTTTCAAAAATTAAAAAAACGATGGGCTATAACCCATGTTTTTTGAAATTTAGATTTTTTTTTAAATCCTCAAAAATGATTAAAAACTGCGTGCTATAGTATGCCGTACGGTAGGGGCTATAGCCCATGTTCAAAAATGATGAAAAACAAGTTGTTTTTTTTGTTTTTTTTCAAAAAACGATGGGCTAAAACCCATGTTTTTTGAAATTTTGAAATTTTTTGAAATCCTCAAAAATGATTAAAAACTGCGTGCTATAGTATGCCGTACGGTAGGGGCTATAGCCCATGTTCAAAAATGATGAAAAACGAGGTTATTTCTTTTCTCAAAAATTCAAAAAACGATGGGCTATAACCCATGTTTTTTTAAATTTAGATTTTTTTTGAAATCCTCAAAAATGATTAAAAACTGCGTGCTATAGTATGCCGTACGGTAGGGGCTATAGCCCATGTTCAAAAATGATGAAAAACAAGTTTTTTTTTTGTTTTTTTTTGTTCAAAAAATGATGGGCTATAACCCATGTTTTTTGAAATTTTGAAATTTTTTGAAATCCTCAAAAATGATTAAAAACTGCGTGCTATAGTATGCCGTACGGTAGGAACTATAGCCCATGTTCAAAAATGATGAAAAACGAGTTTTTTTTTTTTTTTTCAAAAATTCAAAAAACGATGGGCTATAATCCATGTTTTTTGATTTTTTTTTTTTTTTTGAAATCCTCAAAAATGATTAAAAACTGCGTGCTATAGTATGCCGTACGGTAGGGGCTATAGCCCATGTTCAAAAATGATGAAAAACGAGGTTATTTATTTTTTTCAAAAATTCAAAAAACGATGGGCTATAACCCATGTTTTTTGAAATTTTGAATTTTTTTGAAATCCTCAAAAATGATTAAAAACTGCGTGCTATAGTATGCCGTACGGTAGGGGCTATAGCCCATGTTCAAAAATGATGAAAAACTAGGTTATCTTTTTTTTCAAAAATTCAAAAAACGATGGGCTATAACCCATGTTTTTTGAAATTTTGAATTTTTTTGAAATCCTCAAAAATGATTAAAAACGGCGTGCTATAGTATGCCGTACGGTAGGGGCTATAGCCCATGTTCAAAAATGATGAAAAACGAGGATATTTTTTTTTTCAAAAATTAAAAAAACGATGGGCTATAACCCATGTTTTTTGAAATTTTGAATTTTTTTGAAATCCTCAAAAATGATTAAAAACTGCGTGCTATAGTATGCCGTACGGTAGGGGCTATAGCCCATGTTCAAAAATGATGAAAAACGAGGATTTCTTTTTTTCAAAAATTAAAAAAACGATGGGCTATAACCCATGTTTTTTGAAATTTTGAATTTTTTTGAAATCCTCAAAAATGATTAAAAACTGCATGCTATAGTATGCCGTACGGTAGGGGCTATAGCCCATGTTCAAAAATGATGAAAAACGAGGTTATTGTTTTTTTTCAAAAATTCAAAAAACGATGGGCTATAACCCATGTTTTTTGAAATTTTGAATTTTTTTGAAATCCTCAAAAATGATTAAAAACTGCCTGCTATAGTATGCCGTACGGTAGGGGCTATAGCCCATGTTCAAAAATGATGAAAAACAAGTTTTTTTTTATTATTATTATTAAAAAAACGATGGGCTATAATCCATGTTTTTTGAAATTTTGAATTTTTTTGAAATCCTCAAAAATGATTAAAAACTGCGTGCTATAGTATGCCGTACGGTAGGGGCTATAGCCCATGTTCAAAAATGATGAAAAACGAGGTTATTTTTTTTTTTTCAAAAATTCAAAAAACGATGGGCTATAATCCATGTTTTTTTAAATTTTATTTTTTTTTGAAATCCTCAAAAATGATTAAAAACTGCGTGCTATAGTATGCCGTACGGTAGGGGCTATAGCCCATGTTCAAAAATGATGAAAAACGAGGTTATTGTTTTTTTTCAAAAATTCAAAAAATGATGGGCTATAACCCATGTTTTTTGAAATTTTGAATTTTTTTGAAATCCTCAAAAATGATTAAAAACTGCGTGCTATAGTATGCCGTACGGTAGGGGCTATAGCCCATGTTCAAAAATGATGAAAAACAAGTTTTTTTTTTTTTATTATTAAAAAAACCATGGGCTATAATCCATGTTTTTTGAAATTTTGAATTTTTTTGAAATCCTCAAAAATGATTAAAAACGGCGTGCTATAGTATGCCGTACGGTAGGGGCTATAGCCCATGTTCAAAAATGATGAAAAACGAGGTTATTTTTTTTTTCAAAAATTCAAAAAACGATGGGCTATAACCCATGTTTTTTTTTATTTTGAATTTTTTTGAAATCCTCAAAAATGATTAAAAACTGCGTGCTATAGTATGCCGTACGGTAGGGGCTATAGCCCATGTTCAAAAATGATGAAAAACGAGTTCTTTTTTTTTCTTTCAAAAATTCAAAAAACGATGGGCTATAATCCATGTTTTTTGATTTTTTTTTTTTTTTTGAAATCCTCAAAAATGATTAAAAACTGCGTGCTATAGTATGCCGTACGGTAGGGGCTATAGCCCATGTTCAAAAATGATGAAAAACGAGGTTATTGTTTTTTTTCAAAAATTCAAAAAACGATGGGCTATAACCCATGTTTTTTGAAATTTTGAAATTTTTTGAAATCCTCAAAAATGATTAAAAACTGCGTGCTATAGTATGCCGTACGGTAGGGGCTATAGCCCATGTTCAAAAATGATGAAAAACGAGTTTTTTTTTTTATTATTATAAAAAAAACGATGGGCTATAATCCATGTTTTTTGAAATTTTGAATTTTTTTGAAATCCTCAAAAATGATTAAAAACTGCGTGCTATAGTATGCCGTACGGTAGGGGCTATAGCCCATGTTCAAAAATGATGAAAAACGAGGTTATTTGTTTTTTCAAAAATTCAAAAAACGATGGGCTATAACCCATGTTTTTTGAAATTTTGAATTTTTTTGAAATCCTCAAAAATGATTAAAAACTGCGTGCTATAGTATGCCGTACGGTAGGGGCTATAGCCCATGTTCAAAAATGATGAAAAACTAGGTTATCTTTTTTTTCAAAAATTCAAAAAACGATGGGCTATAACCCATGTTTTTTGAAAATTTTAAATTTTTTGAAATCCTCAAAAATGATTAAAAACTGCGTGCTATAGTATGCCGTACGGTAGGGGCTATAGCCCATGTTCAAAAATGATGAAAAACGAGGTTATTTCTTTTTTCAAAAATTCAAAAAACGATGGGCTATAACCCATGTTTTTAGAAATTTTGAATTTTTTTGAAATCCTCAAAAATGATTAAAAACTGCGTGCTATAGTATGCCGTACGGTAGGGGCTATAGCCCATGTTCAAAAATGATGAAAAACAAGTTTTTTTTTTTTTTTTTTTTTTCAAAAAATGATGGGCTATAACCCATGTTTTTTGAAATTTTGAAATTTTTTGAAATCCTCAAAAATGATTAAAAACTGCGTGCTATAGTATGCCGTACGGTAGGGGCTATAGCCCATGTTCAAAAATGATGAAAAACGAGGATTTCTTTTTTTTCAAAAATTAAAAAAACGATGGGCTATAACCCATGTTTTTTGAAATTTTGAAATTTTTTGAAATCCTCAAAAATGATTAAAAACTGCGTGCTATAGTATGCCGTACGGTAGGGGCTATAGCCCATGTTCAAAAATGATGAAAAAGGAGTTTCTTTTTTTTTTTTTTTTTCAAAAAACGATGGGCTAAAACCCATGTTTTTTGAAATTTTGATTTTTTTTGAAATCCTCAAAAATGATTAAAAATTGCGTGCTATAGTATGCCGTACGGTAGGGGCTATAGCCCATGTTCAAAAATGATGAAAAACGAGGTAACCTTTTTTTTTCAAAAATTCAAAAAACGATGGGCTATAACCCATGTTTTTTGAAATTTTGAATTTTTTTGAAATCCTCAAAAATGATTAAAAACGGCGTGCTATAGTATGCCGTACGGTAGGGGCTATAGCCCATGTTCAAAAATGATGAAAAACGAGGATTTCTTTTTTTTCAAAAATTAAAAAAACGATGGGTTATAACCCATGTTTTTTGAAATTTTGAATTTTGTTGAAATCCTCAAAAATGATTAAAAACTGCGTGCTATAGTATGCCGTACGGTAGGGGCTATAGCCCATGTTCAAAAATGATGAAAAAGGAGTTTCTTTTTTTTTGTGTGTTTTCAAAAAACGATGGGCTAAAACCCATGTTTTTTGAAATTTTTTTGAAATCCTCAAAAATGATGAAAAATTGCGTGCTATAGTATGCCGTACGGTAGGGGCTATAGCCCATGTTCAAAAATGATGAAAAACGAGGTTATTTATTTTTTTCAAAAATTCAAAAAACAATGGGCTATAACCCATGTTTTTTGAAATTTTGAATTTTTTTGAAATCCTCAAAAATGATTAAAAACTGCGTGCTATAGTATGCCGTACGGTAGGGGCTATAGCCCATGTTCAAAAATGATGAAAAACAAGTTTTTCTTTTTTTTTTTTTTTTCAAAAAATGATGGGCTATAACCCATGTTTTTTGAAATTTTGAAATTTTTTGAAATCCTCAAAAATGATTAAAAACTGCGTGCTATAGTATGCCGTACGGTAGGGGCTATAGCCCATGTTCAAAAATGATGAAAAACGAGGATTTCTTTTTTTTCAAAAATTAAAAAAACGATGGGCTATAACCCATGTTTTTTGAATTTTTGAAATTTTTTGAAATCCTCAAAAATGATTAAAAACTGCGTGCTATAGTATGCCGTACGGTAGGGGCTATAGCCCATGTTCAAAAATGATAAAAAAGGAGTTTCTTTTTTTTTTTTTTTTTTTTAAACGATGGGCTAAAACCCATGTTTTTTGAAATTTTGAATTTTTTTGAAATCCTCAAAAATGATTAAAAACGGCGTGCTATAGTATGCCGTACGGTAGGGGCTATAGCCCATGTTCAAAAATGATGAAAAACGAGGATTTCTTTTTTTTCAAAAATTAAAAAAACGATGGGCTATAACCCATGTTTTTTTTAATTTTTAAATTTTTTGAAATCCTCAAAAATGATTAAAAACTGCGTGCTATAGTATGCCATACGGTAGGGGCTATAGCCCATGTTCAAAAATGATGAAAAAGGAGTTTCTTTTTTTTTTTTTTTTCAAAAAACGATGGGCTAAAACCCATGTTTTTTGAAATTTTGAATTTTTTTGAAATCCTCAAAAATGATTAAAAATTGCGTGCTATAGTATGCCGTACGGTAGGGGCTATAGCCCATGTTCAAAAATGATGAAAAACGAGGTTATTTATTTTTTTCAAAAATTCAAAAAACGATGGGCTATAACCCATGTTTTTTGAAATTTTGAATTTTTTTGAAATCCTCAAAAATGATTAAAAACTGCGTGCTATAGTATGCCGTACGGTAGGGGCTATAGCCCATGTTCAAAAATGATGAAAAACGAGGTTATTTCTTTTCTCAAAAATTCAAAAAACGATGGGCTATAACCCATGTTTTTTGAAATTTTGATTTTTTTTGAAATCCTCAAAAATGATTAAAAACTGCGTGCTATAGTATGCCGTACGGTAGGGGCTATAGCCCATGTTCAAAAATGATGAAAAACGAGGTTCTTTTTTTTTTCAAAAATTCAAAAAACGATGGGCTATAACCCATGTTTTTTGAAATTTTGAATTTTTTTGAAATCCTCAAAAATGATTAAAAACTGCGTGCTACAGTATGCCGTACGGTAGGGGCTATAGCCCATGTTCAAAAATGATGAAAAACGAGGTTATTTAAAATTCAAAAAAATTCAAAAAACGATGGGCTATAACCCATGTTTTTTGAAATTTTGAATTTTTTTGAAATCCTCAAAAATGATTAAAAACTGCGTGCTATAGTATGCCGTACGGTAGGGGCTATAGCCCATGTTCAAAAATGATGAAAAACGAGGTTATTTCTTTTCTCAAAAATTCAAAAAACGATGGGCTATAACCCATGTTTTTTGAAATTTTGAAATTTTTTGAAATCCTCAAAAATGATTAAAAACTGCGTGCTATAGTATGCCGTACGGTAGGGGCTATAGCCCATGTTCAAAAATGATGAAAAACGAGGTTATTTCTTTTTTCAAAAATTCAAAAAACGATGGGCTATAACCCATGTTTTTAGAAATTTTGAATTTTTTTGAAATCCTCAAAAATGATTAAAAACTGTGTGCTATAGTATGCCGTACGGTAGTGGCTATAGCCCATGTTCAAAAATGATGAAAAACGAGGATTTCTTTTTTTTCAAAAATAAAAAAAACGATGGGCTATAACCCATGTTTTTTGAAATTTTGAAATTTTTTGAAATCCTCAAAAATGATTAAAAACTGCGTGCTATAGTATGCCGTACGGTAGGGGCTATAGCCCATGTTCAAAAATTATGAAAAAGGAGTTTCTTTTTTTTTTTTTTTTTCAAAAAACGATGGGCTAAAACCCATGTTTTTTGAAATTTTGAATTTTTTTGAAATCCTCAAAAATGATTAAAAATTGCGTGCTATAGTATGCCGTACGGTAGGGGCTATAGCCCATGTTCAAAAATGATGAAAAACGAGGTTATTTATTTTTTTCAAAAATTCAAAAAACGATGGGCTATAACCCATGTTTTTTGAAATTTTGAATTTTTTTGAAATCCTCAAAAATGATTAAAAACTGCGTGCTATAGTATGCCGTACGGTAGGGGCTATAGCCCATGTTCAAAAATGATGAAAAACGAGGTTATTTCTTTTCTCAAAAATTCAAAAAACGATGGGCTATAACCCATGTTTTTTGAAATTTAGAATTTTTTTGAAATCCTCAAAAATGATTAAAAACTGCGTGCTATAGTATGCCGTATGGTAGGGGCTATAGCCCATGTTCAAAAATGATGAAAAACGAGGTTATTTCTTTTCTCAAAAATTCAAAAAACGATGGGCTATAACCCATGTTTTTTGAAATTTTGAATTTTTTTGAAATCCTCAAAAATGATTAAAAACTGCGTGCTATAGTATGCCGTACGGTAGGGGCTATAGCCCATGTTCAAAAATGATGAAAAACGAGGTTATTTCTTTTTTCAAAAATTCAAAAAACGATGGGCTATAACCCATGTTTTTAGAAATTTTGAATTTTTTTGAAATCCTCAAAAATGATTAAAAACTGTGTGCTATAGTATGCCGTACGGTAGTGGCTATAGCCCATGTTCAAAAATGATGAAAAACGAGGATTTCTTTTTTTTCAAAAATAAAAAAAAACGATGGGCTATAACCCATGTTTTTTGAAATTTTGAATTTTTTTGAAATCCTCAAAAATGATTAAAAACTGCGTGCTATAGTATGCCGTACGGTAGGGGCTATAGCCCATGTTCAAAAATGATGAAAAACGAGGTTATTTCTTTTTTCAAAAATTCAAAAAACGATGGGCTATAACCCATGTTTTTAGAAATTTTGAATTTTTTTGAAATCCTCAAAAATGATTAAAAACTGTGTGCTATAGTATGCCGTACGGTAGTGGCTATAGCCCATGTTCAAAAATGATGAAAAACGAGGATTTCTTTTTTTTCAAAAATAAAAAAAACGATGGGCTATAACCCATGTTTTTTGAAATTTTGAAATTTTTTGAAATCCTCAAAAATGATTAAAAACTGCGTGCTATAGTATGCCGTACGGTAGGGGCTATAGCCCATGTTCAAAAATTATGAAAAAGGAGTTTCTTTTTTTTCTTTTTTTTTTTTAAACGATGGGCTAAAACCCATGTTTTTTGAAATTTTGAATTTTTTTGAAATCCTCAAAAATGATTAAAAATTGCGTGCTATAGTATGCCGTACGGTAGGGGCTATAGCCCATGTTCAAAAATGATGAAAAACGAGGTTATTTATTTTTTTCAAAAATTCAAAAAACGATGGGCTATAACCCATGTTTTTTGAAATTTTGAATTTTTTTGAAATCCTCAAAAATGATTAAAAACTGCGTGCTATAGTATGCCGTACGGTAGGGGCTATAGCCCATGTTCAAAAATGATGAAAAACGAGGTTATTTCTTTTCTCAAAAATTCAAAAAACGATGGGCTATAACCCATGTTTTTTGAAATTTAGAATTTTTTTGAAATCCTCAAAAATGATTAAAAACTGCGTGCTATAGTATGCCGTACGGTAGGGGCTATAGCCCATGTTCAAAAATGATGAAAAACGAGGTTATTTCTTTTTTCAAAAATTCAAAAAACGATGGGCTATAACCCATGTTTTTTGAAATTTTGAATTTTTTTGAAATCCTCAAAAATGATTAAAAATTGCGTGCTATAGTATGCCGTACGGTAGGGGCTATAGCCCATGTTCAAAAATGATGAAAAACGAGGTTATTTCTTTTCTCAAAAATTCAAAAAACGATGGGCTATAACCCATGTTTTTTGAAATTTAGATTTTTTTTGAAATCCTCAAAAATGATTAAAAACTGCGTGCTATAGTATGCCGTACGGTAGGGGCTATAGCCCATGTTCAAAAATGATGAAAAACGAGGTTATTTCTTTTTTCAAAAATTCAAAAAACGATGGGCTATAACCCATGTTTTTAGAAATTTTGAATTTTTTTGAAATCCTCAAAAATGATTAAAAACTGTGTGCTATAGTATGCCGTACGGTAGTGGCTATAGCCCATGTTCAAAAATGATGAAAAACGAGGTTCTTTTTTTTTTCAAAAATTCAAAAAACGATGGGCTATAACCCATGTTTTTTGAAATTTTGAATTTTTTTGAAATCCTCAAAAATGATTAAAAACTGCGTGCTATAGTATGCCGTACGGTAGGGGCTATAGCCCATGTTCAAAAATGATGAAAAACGAGGTTATTTAAAATTCAAAAAAATTCAAAAAACGATGGGCTATAACCCATGTTTTTTGAATTTTTGAATTTTTTTGAAATCCTCAAAAATGATTAAAAACTGCGTGCTATAGTATGCCGTACGGTAGGGGCTATAGCCCATGTTCAAAAATGATGAAAAACGAGGTTATTTCTTTTCTCAAAAATTCAAAAAACGATGGGCTATAACCCATGTTTTTTGAAATTTTGAATTTTTTTGAAATCCTCAAAAATGATTAAAAACTGCGTGCTATAGTATGCCGTACGGTAGGGGCTATAGCCCATGTTCAAAAATGATGAAAAACGAGGTTATTTTATTTTTCAAAAATTCAAAAAACGATGGGCTATAACCCATGTTTTTAGAAATTTTGAATTTTTTTGAAATCCTCAAAAATGATTAAAAACTGCGTGCTATAGTATGCCGTACGGTAGGGGCTATAGCCCATGTTCAAAAATTATGAAAAACGAGGTTATTTTATTTTTCAAAAATTCAAAAAACGATGGGCTATAACCCATGTTTTTTGAAATTTTGAATTTTTTTGAAATCCTCAAAAATGATTAAAAACTGCGTGCTATAGTATGCCGTACGGTAGGGGCTATAGCCCATGTTCAAAAATGATGAAAAACGAGGTTATTTCTTTTTTCAAAAATTCAAAAAACGATGGGCTATAACCCATGTTTTTAGAAATTTTGAATTTTTTTGAAATCCTCAAAAATGATTAAAAACTGTGTGCTATAGTATGCCGTACGGTAGTGGCTATAGCCCATGTTCAAAAATGATGAAAAACGAGGATTTCTTTTTTTTCAAAAATAAAAAAAACGATGGGCTATAACCCATGTTTTTTGAAATTTTGAAATTTTTTGAAATCCTCAAAAATGATTAAAAACTGCGTGCTATAGTATGCCGTACGGTAGGGGCTATAGCCCATGTTCAAAAATTATGAAAAAGGAGTTTCTTTTTTTTCTTTTTTTTTTTTAAACGATGGGCTAAAACCCATGTTTTTTGAAATTTTGAATTTTTTTGAAATCCTCAAAAATGATTAAAAATTGCGTGCTATAGTATGCCGTACGGTAGGGGCTATAGCCCATGTTCAAAAATGATGAAAAACGAGGTTATTTATTTTTTTCAAAAATTCAAAAAACGATGGGCTATAACCCATGTTTTTTGAAATTTTGAATTTTTTTGAAATCCTCAAAAATGATTAAAAACTGCGTGCTATAGTATGCCGTACGGTAGGGGCTATAGCCCATGTTCAAAAATGATGAAAAACGAGGTTATTTCTTTTCTCAAAAATTCAAAAAACGATGGGCTATAACCCATGTTTTTTGAAATTTAGAATTTTTTTGAAATCCTCAAAAATGATTAAAAACTGCGTGCTATAGTATGCCGTACGGTAGGGGCTATAGCCCATGTTCAAAAATGATGAAAAACGAGGTTATTTCTTTTTTCAAAAATTCAAAAAACGATGGGCTATAACCCATGTTTTTTGAAATTTTGAATTTTTTTGAAATCCTCAAAAATGATTAAAAATTGCGTGCTATAGTATGCCGTACGGTAGGGGCTATAGCCCATGTTCAAAAATGATGAAAAACGAGGTTATTTCTTTTCTCAAAAATTCAAAAAACGATGGGCTATAACCCATGTTTTTTGAAATTTAGATTTTTTTTGAAATCCTCAAAAATGATTAAAAACTGCGTGCTATAGTATGCCGTACGGTAGGGGCTATAGCCCATGTTCAAAAATGATGAAAAACGAGGTTATTTCTTTTTTCAAAAATTCAAAAAACGATGGGCTATAACCCATGTTTTTAGAAATTTTGAATTTTTTTGAAATCCTCAAAAATGATTAAAAACTGTGTGCTATAGTATGCCGTACGGTAGTGGCTATAGCCCATGTTCAAAAATGATGAAAAACGAGGTTCTTTTTTTTTTCAAAAATTCAAAAAACGATGGGCTATAACCCATGTTTTTTGAAATTTTGAATTTTTTTGAAATCCTCAAAAATGATTAAAAACTGCGTGCTATAGTATGCCGTACGGTAGGGGCTATAGCCCATGTTCAAAAATGATGAAAAACGAGGTTATTTAAAATTCAAAAAAATTCAAAAAACGATGGGCTATAACCCATGTTTTTTGAATTTTTGAATTTTTTTGAAATCCTCAAAAATGATTAAAAACTGCGTGCTATAGTATGCCGTACGGTAGGGGCTATAGCCCATGTTCAAAAATGATGAAAAACGAGGTTATTTCTTTTCTCAAAAATTCAAAAAACGATGGGCTATAACCCATGTTTTTTGAAATTTTGAATTTTTTTGAAATCCTCAAAAATGATTAAAAACTGCGTGCTATAGTATGCCGTACGGTAGGGGCTATAGCCCATGTTCAAAAATGATGAAAAACGAGGTTATTTTATTTTTCAAAAATTCAAAAAACGATGGGCTATAACCCATGTTTTTAGAAATTTTGAATTTTTTTGAAATCCTCAAAAATGATTAAAAACTGCGTGCTATAGTATGCCGTACGGTAGGGGCTATAGCCCATGTTCAAAAATTATGAAAAACGAGGTTATTTTATTTTTCAAAAATTCAAAAAACGATGGGCTATAACCCATGTTTTTTGAAATTTTGAATTTTTTTGAAATCCTCAAAAATGATTAAAAACTGCGTGCTATAGTATGCCGTACGGTAGGGGCTATAGCCCATGTTCAAAAATGATGAAAAACAAGTTGTTGTTTTTTTTGTTTTTTTCAAAAAATGATGGGCTATAACCCATGTTTTTTGAAATTTTGAAATTTTTTGAAATCCTCAAAAATGATTAAAAACTGCGTGCTATAGTATGCCGTACGGTAGGGGCTATAGCCCATGTTCAAAAATGATGAAAAACGAGTTTTTTTTTCTTTTTTCAAAAATTCAAAAAACGATGGGCTATAATCCATGTTTTTTGAAATTTTGAATTTTTTTGAAATCCTCAAAAATGATTAAAAACTGCGTGCTATAGTATGCCGTACGGTAGGGGCTATAGCCCATGTTCAAAAATGATGAAAAACGAGGATTTTTTTTTTTCAAAAATTAAAAAAACGATGGGCTATAACCCATGTTTTTGGAAATTTGGAAATTTTTTGAAATCCTCAAACATGATTAAAAACTGCGTGCTATAGTATGCCGTACGGTAGGGGCTATAGCCCATGTTCAAAAATGATGAAAAAGGAGTTTTTTTCTTTTCTCAAAAATTCAAAAAACGATGGGCTATAACCCATGTTTTTAGAAATTTTGATTTTTTTTGAAATCCTCAAAAATGATTAAAAACTGCGTGCTATAGTATGCCGTACGGTAGGGGCTATAGCCCATGTTCAAAAATGATGAAAAACAAGTTGTTGTTTTTTTTGTTTTTTTTAAAAAATGATGGGCTATAACCCATGTTTTTTGAAATTTTGAAATTTTTTGAAATCCTCAAAAATGATTAAAAACTGCGTGCTATAGTATGCCGTACGGTAGGGGCTATAGCCCATGTTCAAAAATGATGAAAAACGAGTTTTTTTTTTTTTTTCAAAAATTCAAAAAACGATGGGCTATAATCCATGTTTTTTGAAATTTTGAATTTTTTTGAAATCCTCAAAAATGATTAAAAACTGCGTGCTATAGTATGCCGTACGGTAGGGGCTATAGCCCATGTTCAAAAATGATGAAAAACGAGGATTTTTTTTTTTCAAAAATTAAAAAAACGATGGGCTATAACCCATGTTTTTTGAAATTTTGAATTTTTTTGAAATCCTCAAAAATGATTAAAAACTGCGTGCTATAGTATGCCGTACGGTAGGGGCTATAGCCCATGTTCAAAAATGATGAAAAAGGAGTTTTCTTTTTTTTTTTTTTTAAACGATGGGCTAAAACCCATGTTTTTTGAAATTTTGAATTTTTTTGAAATCCTCAAAAATGATTAAAAATTGCGTGCTATAGTATGCCGTACGGTAGGGGCTATAGCCCATGTTCAAAAATGATGAAAAACGAGGTTATTTATTTTTTTCAAAAATTCAAAAAACGATGGGCTATAACCCATGTTTTTTGAAATTTTGAATTTTTTTGAAATCCTCAAAAATGATTAAAAACGGCGTGCTATAGTATGCCGTACGGTAGGGGCTATAGCCCATGTTCAAAAATGATGAAAAACGAGGATATTTTTTTTTCAAAAATTAAAAAAACGATGGGTCATGTTTTTTGAAATTTTGAAATTTTTTGAAATCCTCAAAAATGATTAAAAACTGCGTGCTATAGTATGCCGTACGGTAGGGGCTATAGCCCATGTTCAAAAATGATGAAAAACTAGTTTTTTTTTGTTGTTCAAAAATTCAAAAAACGATGGGCTATAATCCATGTTTTTTGAAATTTTGAAATTTTTTGAAATCCTCAAAAATGATTAAAAACTGCGTGCTATAGTATGCCGTACGGTAGGGGCTATAGCCCATGTTCAAAAATGATGAAAAACGAGGTTATTTTTTTTTCCTCAAAAAATCAAAAAACGATGGGCTATAACCCATGTTTTTTGAAATTTTGAATTTTTTTGAAATCCTCAAAAATGATTAAAAATTGCGTGCTATAGTATGCCGTACGGTAGGGGCTATAGCCCATGTTCAAAAATGATGAAAAACGAGTTTTTTTTTTCTTTTCAAAAATTCAAAAAACGATGGGCTATAATCCATGTTTTTTTTTATTTTGAATTTTTTTGAAATCCTCAAAAATGATTAAAAACTGCGTGCTATAGTATGCCGTACGGTAGGGGCTATAGCCCATGTTCAAAAATGATGAAAAACGAGGTTATTTATTTTTTTCAAAAATTCAAAAAACGATGGGCTATAACCCATGTTTTTTGAAATTTTGAATTTTTTTGAAATCCTCAAAAATGATTAAAAACGGCGTGCTATAGTATGCCGTACGGTAGGGGCTATAGCCCATGTTCAAAAATGATGAAAAACGAGGATATTTTTTTTTCAAAAATTAAAAAAACGATGGGTCATGTTTTTTGAAATTTTGAAATTTTTTGAAATCCTCAAAAATGATTAAAAACTGCGTGCTATAGTATGCCGTACGGTAGGGGCTATAGCCCATGTTCAAAAATGATGAAAAACTAGTTTTTTTTTGTTGTTCAAAAATTCAAAAAACGATGGGCTATAATCCATGTTTTTTGAAATTTTGAAATTTTTTGAAATCCTCAAAAATGATTAAAAACTGCGTGCTATAGTATGCCGTACGGTAGGGGCTATAGCCCATGTTCAAAAATGATGAAAAACGAGGTTATTTTTTTTTCCTCAAAAAATCAAAAAACGATGGGCTATAACCCATGTTTTTTGAAATTTTGAATTTTTTTGAAATCCTCAAAAATGATTAAAAATTGCGTGCTATAGTATGCCGTACGGTAGGGGCTATAGCCCATGTTCAAAAATGATGAAAAACGAGTTTTTTTTTTCTTTTCAAAAATTCAAAAAACGATGGGCTATAATCCATGTTTTTTTTTATTTTGAATTTTTTTGAAATCCTCAAAAATGATTAAAAACTGCGTGCTATAGTATGCCGTACGGTAGGGGCTATAGCCCATGTTCAAAAATGATGAAAAACGAGTTTTTTTTTTTTTCAAAAATTCAAAAAACGATGGGCTATAATCCATGTTTTTTGAAATTTTGAATTTTTTTGAAATCCTCAAAAATGATTAAAAACTGCGTGCTATAGTATGCCGTACGGTAGGGGCTATAGCCCATGTTCAAAAATGATGAAAAACGAGGTTATTTTTTTTTTCTCAAAAATTCAAAAAACGATGGGCTATAACCCATGTTTTTTGAAATTTTGAATTTTTTTGAAATCATCAAAAATGATTAAAAACGGCGTGCTATAGTATGCCGTACGTTAGGGGCTATAGCCCATGTTCAAAAATGATGAAAAACGAGGATTTTTTTTTTTTCAAAAATAAAAAAAACGATGGGCTATAACCCATGTTTTTTGAAATTTTGAAATTTTTTGAAATCCTCAAAAATGATTAAAAACTGCGTGCTATAGTATGCCGTACGGTAGGGGCTATAGCCCATGTTCAAAAATGATGAAAAACGAGTTTTTTTTGTTTTTTCAAAAATTCAAAAAACGATGGGCTATAATCCATGTTTTTTGAAATTTTGATTTTTTTTGAAATCCTCAAAAATGATTAAAAACTGCGTGCTATAGTATGCCGTACGGTAGGGGCTATAGCCCATGTTCAAAAATGATGAAAAACGAGGTTATTTAAAATTCAAAAAAATTCAAAAAACGATGGGCTATAACCCATGTTTTTTGAAATTTTGAATTTTTTTGAAATCCTCTAAAATGATTAAAAACTGCGTGCTATAGTATGCCGTACGGTAGGGGCTATAGCCCATGTTCAAAAATGATGAAAAACAAGGTTATTTCCTTTCTCAAAAATTCAAAAAACGATGGGCTATAACCCATGTTTTTTGAAATGTTGAAATTTTTTGAAATCCTCAAAAATGATTAAAAACTGCGTGCTATAGTATGCCGTACGGTAGGGGCTATAGCCCATGTTCAAAAATGATGAAAAACGAGTTTTTTTTGTTTTTTCAAAAATTCAAAAAACGATGGGCTATAATCCATGTTTTTTGAAATTTAGATTTTTTTTGAAATCCTCAAAAATGATTAAAAACTGCGTGCTATAGTATGCCGTACGGTAGGGGCTATAGCCCATGTTCAAAAATGATGAAAAACAAGGTTATTTCTTTTCTCAAAAATTCAAAAAACGATGGGCTATAACCCATGTTTTTTGAAATTTTTAAATTTTTTGAAATCCTCAAAAATGATTAAAAACTGCGTGCTATAGTATGCCGTACGGTAGGGGCTATAGCCCATGTTCAAAAATTATGAAAAACGAGTTTTTTTTTTTTTTTTTAATTCAAAAAACGATGGGCTATAATCCATGTTTTTTGAAATTTTGAATTTTTTTGAAATCCTCAAAAATGATTAAAAACTGCGTGCTATAGTATGCCGTATGGTAGGGGCTATAGCCCATGTTCAAAAATGATGAAAAATGAGGTTATTTTTTTTTTCTCAAAAATTCAAAAAACGATGGGCTATAACCCATGTTTTTTGAAATTTTGAATTTTTTTGAAATCCTCAAAAATGATTAAAAACGGCGTGCTATAGTATGCCGTACGTTAGGGGCTATAGCCCATGTTCAAAAATGATGAAAAACGAGGATTTTTTTTTTTCAAAAATTAAAAAAAGAGATGGGCTATAACCCATGTTTTTTGAAATTTTTAAATTTTTTGAAATCCTCAAAAATAATTAAAAACTGCGTGCTATAGTATGCCGTACGGTAGGGGCTATAGCCCATGTTCAAAAATGATGAAAAACGAGGTTATTTATTCTTTTCAAAAATTCAAAAAACGATGGGCTATAACCCATGTTTTTTGAAATTTTATTTTTTTTTGAAATCCTCAAAAATGATTAAAAACTGCGTGCTATAGTATGCCGTACGGTAGGGGCTAAAGCCCATGTTCAAAAATGATGAAAAACTAATTATTTCTTTTTTCAAAAATTAAAAAAACAATGGGCTATAACCCATGTTTTTGAAATTTTGAAATTTTTTGAAATCCTCAAAAATGATTAAAAACTGCGTGCTATAGTATGCCGTACGGTAGGGGCTATAGCCCATGTTCAAAAATGATGAAAAACGAGGTTATTATTTTTTTCAAAAATTCAAAAAACGATGGGCTATAACCCATGTTTTTTGAAATTTTGAATTTTTTTGAAATCCTCAAAAATGATTAAAAACTGCGTGCTATAGTATGCCGTACGGTAGGGGCTATAGCCCATGTTCAGAAATGATGAAAAACGAGGTTATTTTCTTTTTTCAAAAATTCAAAAAACGATGGGCTATAACCCATGTTTTTTGAATTTTTGAATTTTTTTGAAATCCTCAAAAATGATTAAAAACTGCGTGCTATAGTATGCCGTACGGTAGGGGCTATAGCCCATGTTCAAAAATGATGAAAAACGAGGTTATTATTTTTTTCAAAAATTCAAAAAACGATGGGCTATAACCCATGTTTTTTGAAATTTTGAATTTTTTTGAAATCCTCAAAAATGATTAAAAACTGCGTGCTATAGTATGCCGTACGGTAGGGGCTATAGCCCATGTTCAAAAATGATGAAAAACGAGGTTATTTTCTTTTTTCAAAAATTCAAAAAACGATGGGCTATAACCCATGTTTTTTGAAATTTTGAAATTTTTTGAAATCCTCAAAAATGATTAAAAACTGCGTGCTATAGTATGCCGTACGGTAGGGGCTATAGCCCATGTTCAAAAATGATGAAAAACGAGGATATCTTTTTTTTTCAAAAATTCAAAAAACGATGGGCTATAATCCATGTTTTTTGAAATTTTGATTTTTTTTGAAATCCTCAAAAATGATTAAAAACTGCGTGCTATAGTATGCCGTACGGTAGGGGCTATAGCCCATGTTCAAAAATGATGAAAAACAAGGTTATTTCTTTTCTCAAAAATTCAAAAAACGATGGGCTATAACCCATGTTTTTTGAAATTTTGAAATTTTTTGAAATCCTCAAAAATGATTAAAAACTGCGTGCTATAGTATGCCGTACGGTAGGGGCTATAGCCCATGTTCAAAAATTATGAAAAACGAGTTTTTTTTTTTTTTTTTAATTCAAAAAACGATGGGCTATAATCCATGTTTTTTGAAATTTTGAAATTTTTTGAAATCCTCAAAAATGATTAAAAACTGCGTGCTATAGTATGCCGTATGGTAGGGGCTATAGCCCATGTTCAAAAATGATGAAAAATGAGGTTATTTTTTTTTTCTCAAAAATTCAAAAAACGATGGGCTATAACCCATGTTTTTTGAAATTTTGAATTTTTTTGAAATCCTCAAAAATGATTAAAAACGGCGTGCTATAGTATGCCGTACGTTAGGGGCTATAGCCCATGTTCAAAAATGATGAAAAACGAGGATTTTTTTTTTTCAAAAATTAAAAAAAAAGATGGGCTATAACCCATGTTTTTTGAAATTTTTAAATTTTTTGAAATCCTCAAAAATGATTAAAAACTGCGTGCTATAGTATGCCGTACGGTAGGGGCTATAGCCCATGTTCAAAAATGATGAAAAACGAGGTTATTTATTCTTTTCAAAAATTCAAAAAACGATGGGCTATAACCCATGTTTTTTGAAATTTAAATTTTTTTTGAAATCCTCAAAAATGATTAAAAACTGCGTGCTATAGTATGCCGTACGGTAGGGGCTAAAGCCCATGTTCAAAAATGATGAAAAACTAATTATTTCTTTTTTCAAAAATTAAAAAAACAATGGGCTATAACCCATGTTTTTGAAATTTTGAAATTTTTTGAAATCCTCAAAAATGATTAAAAACTGCGTGCTATAGTATGCCGTACGGTAGGGGCTATAGCCCATGTTCAAAAATGATGAAAAACGAGGTTATTATTTTTTTCAAAAATTCAAAAAACGATGGGCTATAACCCATGTTTTTTGAAATTTTGAATTTTTTTGAAATCCTCAAAAATGATTAAAAACTGCGTGCTATAGTATGCCGTACGGTAGGGGCTATAGCCCATGTTCAGAAATGATGAAAAACGAGGTTATTTTCTTTTTTCAAAAATTCAAAAAACGATGGGCTATAACCCATGTTTTTTGAATTTTTGAATTTTTTTGAAATCCTCAAAAATGATTAAAAACTGCGTGCTATAGTATGCCGTACGGTAGGGGCTATAGCCCATGTTCAAAAATGATGAAAAACGAGGTTATTATTTTTTTCAAAAATTCAAAAAACGATGGGCTATAACCCATGTTTTTTGAAATTTTGAATTTTTTTGAAATCCTCAAAAATGATTAAAAACTGCGTGCTATAGTATGCCGTACGGTAGGGGCTATAGCCCATGTTCAAAAATGATGAAAAACGAGGTTATTTTCTTTTTTCAAAAATTCAAAAAACGATGGGCTATAACCCATGTTTTTTGAAATTTTGAAATTTTTTGAAATCCTCAAAAATGATTAAAAACTGCGTGCTATAGTATGCCGTACGGTAGGGGCTATAGCCCATGTTCAAAAATGATGAAAAACGAGGATATCTTTTTTTTTCAAAAATTCAAAAAACGATGGGCTATAATCCATGTTTTTTGAAATTTTGATTTTTTTTGAAATCCTCAAAAATGATTAAAAACTGCGTGCTATAGTATGCCGTACGGTAGGGGCTATAGCCCATGTTCAAAAATGATGAAAAACAAGGTTATTTCTTTTCTCAAAAATTCAAAAAACGATGGGCTATAACCCATGTTTTTTGAAATTTTGAAATTTTTTGAAATCCTCAAAAATGATTAAAAACTGCGTGCTATAGTATGCCGTACGGTAGGGGCTATAGCCCATGTTCAAAAATTATGAAAAACGAGTTTTTTTTTTTTTTTTTAATTCAAAAAACGATGGGCTATAATCCATGTTTTTTGAAATTTTGAAATTTTTTGAAATCCTCAAAAATGATTAAAAACTGCGTGCTATAGTATGCCGTATGGTAGGGGCTATAGCCCATGTTCAAAAATGATGAAAAATGAGGTTATTTTTTTTTTCTCAAAAATTCAAAAAACGATGGGCTATAACCCATGTTTTTTGAAATTTTGAATTTTTTTGAAATCCTCAAAAATGATTAAAAACGGCGTGCTATAGTATGCCGTACGTTAGGGGCTATAGCCCATGTTCAAAAATGATGAAAAACGAGGATTTTTTTTTTTCAAAAATTAAAAAAAAAGATGGGCTATAACCCATGTTTTTTGAAATTTTTAAATTTTTTGAAATCCTCAAAAATGATTAAAAACTGCGTGCTATAGTATGCCGTACGGTAGGGGCTATAGCCCATGTTCAAAAATGATGAAAAACGAGGTTATTTATTCTTTTCAAAAATTCAAAAAACGATGGGCTATAACCCATGTTTTTTGAAATTTAAATTTTTTTTGAAATCCTCAAAAATGATTAAAAACTGCGTGCTATAGTATGCCGTACGGTAGGGGCTAAAGCCCATGTTCAAAAATGATGAAAAACTAATTATTTCTTTTTTCAAAAATTAAAAAAACAATGGGCTATAACCCATGTTTTTGAAATTTTGAAATTTTTTGAAATCCTCAAAAATGATTAAAAACTGCGTGCTATAGTATGCCGTACGGTAGGGGCTATAGCCCATGTTCAAAAATGATGAAAAACGAGGTTATTATTTTTTTCAAAAATTCAAAAAACGATGGGCTATAACCCATGTTTTTTGAAATTTTGAATTTTTTTGAAATCCTCAAAAATGATTAAAAACTGCGTGCTATAGTATGCCGTACGGTAGGGGCTATAGCCCATGTTCAGAAATGATGAAAAACGAGGTTATTTTCTTTTTTCAAAAATTCAAAAAACGATGGGCTATAACCCATGTTTTTTGAAATTTTGAATTTTTTTGAAATCCTCAAAAATGATTAAAAACTGCGTGCTATAGTATGCCGTACGGTAGGGGCTATAGCCCATGTTCAAAAATGATGAAAAACGAGGTTATTATTTTTTTCAAAAATTCAAAAAACGATGGGCTATAACCCATGTTTTTTGAAATTTTGAATTTTTTTGAAATCCTCAAAAATGATTAAAAACTGCGTGCTATAGTATGCCGTACGGTAGGGGCTATAGCCCATGTTCAAAAATGATGAAAAACGAGGTTATTTTCTTTTTTCAAAAATTCAAAAAACGATGGGCTATAACCCATGTTTTTTGAAATTTTGAAATTTTTTGAAATCCTCAAAAATGATTAAAAACTGCGTGCTATAGTATGCCGTACGGTAGGGGCTATAGCCCATGTTCAAAAATGATGAAAAACGAGGATATCTTTTTTTTTCAAAAATTCAAAAAACGATGGGCTATAACCCATGTTTTTTGAAATTTTGAATTTTTTTGAAATCCTCAAAAATGATTAAAAACGGTGTGCTATAGTATGCCGTACGGTAGGGGCTATAGCCCATGTTCAAAAATGATGAAAAACGAGGTTATTTTCTTTTTTCAAAAATTCAAAAAACGATGGGCTATAACCCATGTTTTTTTAAATTTTTAAATTTTTTGAAATCCTCAAAAATGATTAAAAACTGCGTGCTATAATATGCCGTACGGTAGGGGCTATAGCCCATGTTCAAAAATGATGAAAAACGAGGTTATTTTTTTTTTCAAAAATTCAAAAAACGATGGGCTATAACCCATGTTTTTTGAATTTTTGAAATGTTTTGAAATCCTCAAAAATGATTAAAAACTGCGTGCTATAGTATGCCGTACGGTAGGGGCTATAGCCCATGTTCAAAAATGATGAAAAAGGATTTTTGTTTTTTTTAATTCAAAAAACGATGGGCTATAACCCATGTTTTTTGAAATTTTGAATTTTTTTGAAATCCTCAAAAATGATTAAAAACTGCGTGCTATAGTATGCCGTACGGTAGGGGCTAAAGCCCATGTTCAAAAATGATGAAAAACTAGGTTATTTTTTTTTTCAAAAATTCAAAAAACGATGGGCTATAACCCATGTTTTTTGAAATTTTGAAATTTTTTGAAATCATCAAAAATGATTAAAAACGGCGTGCTATAGTATGCCGTACGGTAGGGGCTATAGCCCATGTTCAAAAATGATGAAAAACGAGGATATTTTTTTTTTCAAAAATAAAAAAAACGATGGGCTATAACCCATGTTTTTTGAAATTTTGAAATTTTTTGAAATCCTCAAAAATGATTAAAAACTGTGTGCTATAGTATGCCGTACGGTAGGGGCTATAGCCCATGTTCAAAAATGATGAAAAACGAGGTTATTTAAAATTCAAAAAAATTCAAAAAACGATGGGCTATAACCCATGTTTTTTGAAATTTTGAATTTTTTTGAAATCCTCTAAAATGATTAAAAACTGCGTGCTATAGTATGCCGTACGGTAGGGGCTATAGCACATGTTCAAAAATGATGAAAAACAAGGTTATTTCTTTTCTCAAAAATTCAAAAAACGATGGGCTATAACCCATGTTTTTTGAAATTTTGAATTTTTTTGAAATCCTCAAAAATGATTAAAAACTGCGTGCTATAGTATGCCGTACGGTAGGGGCTATAGCACATGTTCAAAAATGATGAAAAACAAGGTTATTTCTTTTCTCAAAAATTCAAAAAACGATGGGCTATAACCCATGTTTTTTGAAATTTTGATTTTTTTTGAAATCCTCAAAAATGATTAAAAACTGCGTGCTATAGTATGCTGTACGGTAGGGGCTATAGCCCATGTTCAAAAATGATGAAAAACAAGGTTTTTCTTTTTTTTCAAAAATTCAAAAAATGATGGGCTATAACCCATGTTTTTTTTAATTTTGAATTTTTTTGTAATCCTCAAAAATGATTAAAAACTGCGTGCTATAGTATGCCGTACGGTAGGGGCTATAGCCCATGTTCAAAAATGATGAAAAACGAGGTTATTTTCTTTTTTCAAAAATTAAAAAAACGATGGGCTATAACCCATGTTTTTTGAAATTTTGAAATTTTTTGAAATCCTCAAAAATGATTAAAAACTGCGTGCTATAGTATGCCGTACGGTAGGGGCTATAGCCCATGTTCAAAAATGATGAAAAACGAGGATATCTTTTTTTTTCAAAAATTCAAAAAACGATGGGCTATAACCCATGTTTTTTGAAATTTTGAATTTTTTTGAAATCCTCAAAAATGATTAAAAACTGTGTGCTATAGTATGCCGTACGGTAGGGGCTATAGCCCATGTTCAAAAATGATGAAAAACGAGGTTATTTTCTTTTTTCAAAAATTCAAAAAACGATGGGCTATAACCCATGTTTTTTGAAATTTTGAAATTTTTTGAAATCCTCAAAAATGATTAAAAACTGCGTGCTATAGTATGCCGTACGGTAGGGGCTATAGCCCATGTTCAAAAATGATGAAAAACGAGGATATCTTTTTTTTTCAAAAATTCAAAAAACCATGGGCTATAACCCATGTTTTTTGAAATTTTGAAATTTTTTGAAATCCTCAAAAATGATTAAAAACTGCGTGCTATAGTATGCCGTACGGTAGGGGCTATAGCCCATGTTCAAAAATGATGAAAAACGAGGATATCTTTTTTTTTCAAAAATTCAAAAAACGATGGGCTATAACCCATGTTTTTTGAAATTTTGAATTTTTTTGAAATCCTCAAAAATGATTAAAAACTGTGTGCTATAGTATGCCGTACGGTAGGGGCTATAGCCCATGTTCAAAAATGATGAAAAACGAGGTTATTTTCTTTTTTCAAAAATTCAAAAAACGATGGGCTATAACCCATGTTTTTTGAAATTTTGACTTTTTTTGAAATCCTCAAAAATGATTAAAAACTGCGTGCTATAGTATGCTGTACGGTAGGGGCTATAGCCCATGTTCAAAAATGATGAAAAACAAGGTTTTTCTTTTTTTTCAAAAATTCAAAAAATGATGGGCTATAACCCATGTTTTTTTTAATTTTGAATTTTTTTGTAATCCTCAAAAATGATTAAAAACTGCGTGCTATAGTATGCCGTACGGTAGGGGCTATAGCCCATGTTCAAAAATGATGAAAAACGAGGTTATTTTCTTTTTTCAAAAATTCAAAAAACGATGGGCTATAACCCATGTTTTTTGAAATTTTGAAATTTTTTGAAATCCTCAAAAATGATTAAAAACTGCGTGCTATAGTATGCCGTACGGTAGGGGCTATAGCCCATGTTCAAAAATGATGAAAAACGAGGATATCTTTTTTTTTCAAAAATTCAAAAAACGATGGGCTATAACCCATGTTTTTTGAAATTTTGAATTTTTTTGAAATCCTCAAAAATGATTAAAAACTGTGTGCTATAGTATGCCGTACGGTAGGGGCTATAGCCCATGTTCAAAAATGATGAAAAACGAGGTTATTTTCTTTTTTCAAAAATTCAAAAAACGATGGGCTATAACCCATGTTTTTTTAAATTTTTAAATTTTTTGAAATCCTCAAAAATGATTAAAAACTGCATGCTATAATATGCCGTACGGTAGGGGCTATAGCCCATGTTCAAAAATGATGAAAAACGAGGTTATTTCTTTTTTTCAAAAATTAAAAAAACGATGGGCTATAACCCATGTTTTTTGAATTTTTGAAATGTTTTGAAATCCTCAAAAATGATTAAAAACTGCGTGCTATAGTATGCCGTACGGTAGGGGCTATAGCCCATGTTCAAAAATGATGAAAAAGGATTTTTGTTTTTTTTAATTCAAAAAACGATGGGCTATAACCCATGTTTTTTGAATTTTTGAATTTTTTTGAAATCCTCAAAAATGATTAAAAATTGCGTGCTATAGTATGCCGTACGGTAGAGGCTATAGCCCATGTTCAAAAATGATGAAAAACGAGGTTATTTATTCTTTTTCAAAAATTCAAAAAACGATGGGCTATAACCCATGTTTTTTGAAATTTTGAATTTTTTAGAAATCCTCAAAAATGATTAAAAACTGCGTGCTATAGTATGCCGTACGGTAGGGGCTAAAGCCCATGTTCAAAAATGATGAAAAACTAGGTTATTTTTTTTTTCAAAAATTCAAAAAACGATGGGCTATAACCCATGTTTTTTGAAATTTAGAAATTTTTTGAAATCATCAAAAATGATTAAAAACGGCGTGCTATAGTATGCCGTACGGTAGGGGCTATAGCCCATGTTCAAAAATGATGAAAAACGAGGATATTTTTTTTTTCAAAAATAAAAAAAACGATGGGCTATAACCCATGTTTTTTGAAATGTTGAAATTTTTTGAAATCCTCAAAAATGATTAAAAACTGTGTGCTATAGTATGCCGTACGGTAGGGGCTATAGCCCATGTTCAAAAATGATGAAAAACGAGGTTATTTAAAATTCAAAAAAATTCAAAAAACGATGGGCTATAACCCATGTTTTTTGAAATTTTGAATTTTTTTGAAATCCTCAAAAATGATTAAAAACTGCTTGCTATAGTATGCCGTACGGTAGGGGCTATAGCCCATGTTCAAAAATGATGAAAAACAAGGTTTTTCTTTTTTTTCAAAAATTCAAAAAATGATTGGCTATAACCCATGTTTTTTTTAATTTTGAATTTTTTTGAAATCCTCAAAAATGATTAAAAACTGCGTGCTATAGTATGCCGTACGGTAGGGGCTATAGCCCATGTTCAAAAATGATGAAAAACAAGGTTATTTCTTTTCTCAAAAATTCAAAAAACGATGGGCTATAACCCATGTTTTTTGAAATTTTGAATTTTTTTGAAATCCTCAAAAATGATTAAAAACTGCGTGCTATAGTATGCCGTACGGTAGGGGCTATAGCCCATGTTCAAAAATGATGAAAAACGAGGTTATTTCTTTTTTCAAAAATTCAAAAAACGATGGGCTATAACCCATGTTTTTTTAAATTTTGATTTTTTTTTAAATCCTCAAAAATGATTAAAAACTGCGTGCTATAGTATGCTGTACGGTAGGGGCTATAGCCCATGTTCAAAAATGATGAAAAACAAGGTTTTTCTTTTTTTTCAAAAATAAAAAAAACGATGGGCTATAACCCATGTTTTTTGAAATTTTGAAATTTTTTGAAATCCTCAAAAATGATTAAAAACTGCGTGCTATAGTATGCCATACGGTAGGGGCTATAGCCCATGTTCAAAAATGATGAAAAACAAGGTTTTTCTTTTTTTTCAAAAATTAAAAAAACGATGGGCTATAACCCATGTTTTTTGAAATTTTGAATTTTTTTGAAATCCTCTAAAATGATTAAAAACTGCGTGCTATAGTATGCCGTACGGTAGGGGCTATCGCCCATGTTCAAAAATGATGAAAAACAAGGTTATTTCTTTTCTCAAAAATTCAAAAAACGATGGGCTATAACCCATGTTTTTTGAAATTTTGATTTTTTTTGAAATCCTCAAAAATGATTAAAAACTGCGTGCTATAGTATGCCGTACGGTAGGGGCTATAGCCCATGTTCAAAAATGATGAAAAACGAGGTTATATCTTTTTTCAAAAATTCAAAAAACGATGGGCTATAACCCATGTTTTTTTAAATTTTGATTTTTTTTTAAATCCTCAAAAATGATTAAAAACTGCGTGCTATAGTATGCTGTACGGTAGGGGCTATAGCCCATGTTCAAAAATGATGAAAAACAAGGTTTTTCTTTTTTTTCAAAAATAAAAAAACGATGGGCTATAACCCATGTTTTTTGAAATTTTGAAATTTTTTGAAATCCTCAAAAA
This sequence comes from Protomyctophum parallelum, assembly GCF_964188405.1. NCBI lineage: Eukaryota > Metazoa > Chordata > Actinopteri > Myctophiformes > Myctophidae > Protomyctophum > Protomyctophum parallelum. The sequence goes on along the minus strand of NC_139705.1, from coordinate 26,841,152 downwards.
TGATTAAAAACTGTGTGCTATAGTATGCCGTACGGTAGGGGCTATAGCCCATGTTCAAAAATGATGAAAAACGAGGTTATTTAAAATTCAAAAAAATTCAAAAAACGATGGGCTATAACCCATGTTTTTTGAAATTTTGAATTTTTTTGAAATCCTCTAAAATGATTAAAAACTGCGTGCTATAGTATGCCGTACGGTAGGGGCTATAGCCCATGTTCAAAAATGTAGAAAAACAAGGTTATTTCTTTTCTCAAAAATTCAAAAAACGATGGGCTATAACCCATGTTTTTTGAAATTTTGAATTTTTTTGAAATCCTCAAAAATGATTAAAAACTGCGTGCTATAGTATGCCGTACGGTAGGGGCTATAGCCCATGTTCAAAAATGATGAAAAACGAGGTTATTTCTTTTTTCAAAAATTCAAAAAACGATGGGCTATAACCCATGTTTTTTTAAATTTTGATTTTTTTTGAAATCCTCAAAAATGATTAAAAACTGCGTGCTATAGTATGCTGTACGGTAGGGGCTATAGCCCATGTTCAAAAATGATGAAAAACAAGGTTTTTCTTTTTTTTCAAAAATTCAAAAAATGATGGGCTATAACCCATGTTTTTTTTTATTTTGAATTTTTTTGAAATCCTCAAAAATGATTAAAAACTGCGTGCTATAGTATGCCGTACGGTAGGGGCTATAGCCCATGTTCAAAAATGATGAAAAACGAGTTTTTTTTTTTTTTTTTTTTTAATTCAAAAAACGATGGGCTATAACACATGTTTTTTGAAATTTTGAATTTTTTTGAAATCCTCAAAAATGATTAAAAACTGCGTGCTATAGTATGCCGTACGGTAGGGGCTATAGCCCATGTTCAAAAATGATGAAAAACGAGGTTATTATCTTTTTTCAAAAATTCAAAAAACGATGGGCTATAACCCATGTTTTTTGAAATTTTGAATTTTTTTGAAATCCTCAAAAATGATTAAAAACTGCGTGCTATAGTATGCCGTACGGTAGGGGCTATAGCCCATGTTCAAAAATGATGAAAAACGAGGTTATTTTCTTTTTTCAAAAATTCAAAAAACGATGGGCTATATAACCCATGTTTTTTGAAATTTTGAATTTTTTTGAAATCCTCAAAAATGATTAAAAACTGCTTGCTATAGTATGCCATACGGTAGGGGCTATAGCCCATGTTCAAAAATGATGAAAAACAAGGTTTTTCTTTTTTTTCAAAAATTCAAAAAATGATGGGCTATAACCCATGCTTTTTTTAATTTTGAAATTTTTTGAAATCCTCAAAAATGATTAAAAACTGCGTGCTATAGTATGCCGTACGGTAGGGGCTATAGCCCATGTTCAAAAATGATGAAAAACATTTTTTCTTTTTTTTTCAAAAATTCAAAAAATGATGGGCTATAACCCATGTTTTTTGAAATTATGATTTTTTTTTAAATACTCAAAAATGATTAAAAACTGCGTGCTATAGTATGCCGTACGGTAGGGGCTATAGCCCATGTTCAAAAATGATGAAAAACAAGGTTATTTTATTTTCTCCAAAATTCAAAAAACGATGGGCTATAACCCATGTTTTGTGAAATTTAGATTTTTTTTGAAATCCTCAAAAATGATTAAAAACTGCGTGCTATAGTATGCCATACGGTAGGGGCTATAGCCCATGTTCAAAAATGATGAAAAACAAGGTTTTTCTTTTTTTTCAAAAATTAAAAAAACGATGGGCTATAACCCATGTTTTTTGAAATTTTGAATTTTTTTGAAATCCTCAAAAATGATGTTTTCTTCATTTTTTTAAAATCCTAAAAAATGATGAAAAACGGCGTGCTATAGTATGCCGTACGCGTACGGTATGGGCTATAGCCCATGTTCAAAAATGATGAAAAACGAGGATTTATATATTTTTTTTAATTAAAAAAACGATGGGCTATAACCCATGTTATTGTTTTTCTTCATTTTTTTTCAAATCCTCAAAAATGATGAAAAACGGCGTGCTATAGTATGCCGTACAGTATGGGCCATAGCCCATGGTCAAAAATGATGAAAAACGAAGATAAAGAAAAAATTCAAAAATTCTAAAAACGATGGGCTAAAACACATGTTTTTTTTTTTCTTCATTTTTTTCAAATCCTCAAAAATGATGAAAAACTGCGTGCTATAGTATGCCGTACGGTATGGGCTATAGCCCATGGTCAAAAATGATGAAAAACGAGGATAATGTTATTATTTTTTTATTCAAAAAACGATGGGCTATAACCCATGTTTTGTTTTTTTTTCATTCTTTTTCAAATCCTCAAATGATGAAAAACGGCATGCTATAGTATGCCGTACGGTATGGGCTATAGCCCATGTTCAAAAATGATGAAAAACGAGGATAATTTTATTTTCAAAAATTCAAAAAACTATGGGCTATAACTTTTTTTCTTTTCTTCATTTTTTTCAAATCCTCAAAAATGATGAAAAACGGCGTGCTATAGTATTCCGTACGGTATGGGCTATAGCCTATGGTCAAAAATGATGAAAAACGAGGATAAAAAAAATCAAAAATCAAAAAACGATGGGCTATAACCCATGTTTTTTTAATTTTTTTCAAATCCTCAAAAATGATGAAAAACGGCGTGCTATAGTATGCAGTACGGTATGGTATAGCCCATGGTCAAAAATGAAGAAAAACGAGGATAATCCTTTTTTTTCAAAAATTCAAAAAACGATGGGCTATAACCCATGTTTTTTTTTTTTTTTTTTTTTTAATCCTCAAATTATGAAAAACGGCGTGCTATAGTATGCCGTACGGTATGGGCCATAGCCCATGGTCAAAAATTCAAAAAACGAGGATAAAAAAAGAAAATCAAAAATTCAAAAAACGATGTTTTTTTTTTCTTCCAAATCCTAAAAAATGATGAAAAACGGCGTGCTATAGTATGCCGTACGGTATGGGTTTCAAACATGTCCACCGTAAGATGAACCTAAGTAGGCTAGAATGGGGTTGGTAGGTTTAACACTAGGAAGTCTGAGCAGCCGTTCTGACCGAATTTGAGATTTCAACGTTTATTTTCTTAGCCCATGGAGTCCAGAGAAAGTTCCCCTTGCATGACTTTGTCTAAATATTCGATTGAAATCATCTCTGTTTTTTTTTCCATTTGAAACGTTTTGTAAATATGATTTTAGGCATATATCTCTTACTCAGTCTGACTATAATCGGCCCAATCGACCGTCGTCACCCTTTCTCCCCCTCTCGTCTTTTGTTTGCGCTGCTTGATAATGGTGACGTTAATGGTGATTCCCCGACATTTCCTTTTCACTTGATATCGTTTCGTAGAGAGCGCCTTATATAGCGCCTTATATACCAAATGAAAGCCCCAATTCCATAGTTCACATGGTATTTTGAATTTTTTTAAATGAGCAAAAAATGAGCGAGTTATGATCTAAAGAAAAAAGGTGGAGAAAAAAAAAGAGCACACAAACAGACAGCTGGAGATGTTGTTGTTGTTCAAGCCTGCATTCCATGTCCAACGAATTAAATCATATACGTTTGGATGGTTAATTAACTTGGAATTTGTTTATTATTTTGATAAGATAATAGGAATATGAATACAATGATTATCATTGTTATTATTATTATTATTATTGAATGCTCGGTTAGACTCGACCCGACATTTACTTTCCATGAAGCGAGAACGCTTGCCGATGCGCGATACAAAATAAAAAGTGTTTGGAATAATTCCAACCAGATAGACCTCCCGAACCGCTAAATGTTTTGTCAGTCAAAAGAACAGTTATTTCTGCAAGCGACGTGGAGCGTATGTAGGCCTGCTGCTGTGGATTCATTTGTTTCACAGCACAGCCACAGCCTATTCTGGCATATAGGCTAAATATCGCCAGCTCTTTGTCAGTCAAAATAGTTCAGCTCCTTCTTTATCTGTAAACTTTTCTGCAAGCGACCAGATCCGTGGAACTTTCCTTTTTCTCTCTCTCTCTCTCCCTCTCAGGGAAGCATGTAAATGTTCATGAATTCAATAACTGCTCGATGTTATAAACAGCAGCTGAGCTGGGGTTTCTCCTCAACATGCAGTGGCATTTCACGTGTGGAGTTTATTTTTTGTATCACCAGGCTGCAGGCTTTCTATTTAGTGTGCAAGGCTATTTAGCAAGGCTATTTAGTGTGCTATTTAGTGTGCATTTAGTGTGCAAGGCTTACATCCGGTACATCCGTATGCGCTGATTTCCATACACAACACATACACGATCCGTATCCTCTCCTCACCGGATGTTGAATTCACAGTGCTAACGGCCGTATTCTGAACGATGTTTTTATTAATTAAACTGATATAACAACATAACGTGGCTAATAATTGTTTATTTGGAATGTACTTTGGCTGGTAATTTAGGTAGATATAACGCGACTCACTTGTATAAGTAATTTACCGCGGACAGGCCGCATTTAATGCAATACATTGGCTTTAGTAATGTTGTTAGCTTATAATATTAGCAACTGTAAGCTAACGGCTGGAGGACTACGGACAATCCGGTCAATAACATCATTACACTTAAACATTAATACAATTATGTCATGTTTACATGCCTAGTCAAGCAGTCTGTACATCGCGTGGGGTCACATATTAATTACATCGATAACACATGAGAAAAGACAAGTGATCTTTGCTCTTTTGGAAGGAAAAAAAAGAACAACAAAAGGCATGTTGCAATATAGTACTAACGGGCAACGTTAAAATATATATTTTTCACATGTAGGCCTATTATTAGTTTTATACATTTTAGGAGTGAAAACATGTGTTAAGAAACATATTATGATTTAATTCGTTGGAAATGGGATGCAGGCTTGAACAATGTCTTCTCCAGCTGGAGAGGGACGAGTGGGGGAGAGAGTGGCCAATCAAATCGCACCAAAAACACGGTCCCCCTGACCGTCAGCCGACTGAGTAGTAGTGAAAAATTTTCAGACTTCCTAGTGTTAAGTATGTAGGACATGCCAATGGACTATAGCCTTTCGCATTTCCACGATTATCACCTTTTTTTTTAAATCCTCCGAAATCGTGAAAAACGACATACTATAGTATGCCTTCCGAGACCATGGACTATAGCCTTTCGCTTTTCCACGATTATCACCTTTTTTTTAAATCCTCCGAAATCGTGAAAAACGACATACTATAGTATGCCTTCCGAGACCATGGACTATACCCCTCTCTCTCTCTCTCTCTCTCTCTCTCTCTCTCTATCTCTCTCTCTCATTGCTACAGCGATCGGCAGAGCTGTGAAGTTAAGACACCCCCCCCTCCCTCTCTCTCTCTCTCTCTCTCTCTCTCTCTCTCTCTCTCTCTCTCTCTCTCTCTCTCTCTCTCTCTCTCTCACACACACAAGAGTTCCATGATATGCGTTGTAGGAAAAACAGTACTCACAGACAGACTCAGGCAGCGATAATGGAGTTTAGTGATTTAGATTCCAAAAAACAAGACGGGACATCAAAAAACACCACGTGTGTTCCACGTGTCAAACTAGCATCTGAATTCACTCTTTTCCTCATGTTGCATAACCACAACAATCATCCTCCTGCTTCATAAGACATAAAAAAAAAACTTTAGGGGGCGCCAAAGAAAAGAAAGTAATGCAGGTCTAAAAACAGCCTGTATTACTGCATAAAAATAAAAGGTTGTAGTAGCCACTGACCACAAGTCAGTATTTGGCATTGTGGTGTGTGGTATATAATATATATAATATATAATATATAATATATAATATATAATATATAATATATATTATATATATAATATATATTATATATTATATATTATATATTATATATTATAATATATTATATTCTAGCAGTGACTGACTGAGATATCGACCGCAACTGGTTGTGGCCCCCATCAAGTGACCTTTTGACCAATGCGGCCCTCGCCCCAAGTTCAGTTCGACACCTCTGTACTATAGTATGCCCTGCGAGACCATGGACTATAGCCTTTCGTTTTTCCGCGATTTTCACCTTTTTTTCAAATCCTCCGGAATCGTGAAAAACGACATACTATAGTATGCCCTCCGACACCATGGACTATAGCCTTTCGCTTTTCCTTGATTTTCACCTTTTTTTTAAATCCTCAACAATGATGAAGAATCGCGCACTATAGCGCGCCACTCAATGACCTCTGAGACCATGGACCAATGAACCATGTAAATACCATACATTAAGCAGGGCACTGCAGGGAGTTGAACCCCGTTCCGGTAAACCAGAAGTACGACACCAGTGCCTTAGTTCTTGTGTTGTCATTCAACAGTAAAGTAATATATAAAGAAGAAAAACACAGAAGCACAAAAATAACATTTTCAAATTACCGGTATTTGCTTTGATTTTTTAAATCTGTTGCATCACAACTGGTGGCCAACAGTCGTAACCAACACCGCCGACAGGCCCACAGGAAAATACCATCGCACAGTGGTATCAGACCAACCACAATCAGCCAGCCCTCAAACCAAACCCTTCGACCTGTCCTAGAAGAACTCGAAACTGCAATGGGAAAGTTGAAACCCGGAAAAGCAGCAGGGATTGATGACATACTGGCAGAAATGATACAGCACCTGGGACCTAACGCAAAGACCTGGCTCGTGGGGATGCTGAATACATGCATGGCATAGAAAATCATCCCTTCTGTCTGGAGAAAGGCCAAAGTGGTTGCAATCCCCAAACCTGGCAAAGACCCATCATCCCCAAAGAGCTACCGACCCATTTCCCTCCTCTGCATTACCTACAAGAGAGGCTGCTACTCCAACGCCTCATGCCACTCATAGACACCAAGCTGACTAAAGACAAAGCTGGTTTCCGTACCGGCCGCTCCTGTGCTGGACAGAGCTCAACCTCACCCAACACATTGAGGATGGGTTTGAGGGAAATCAAATAACTGGAGCTGCATTCAGAGATCTCTCTGCTCCTACTGTATATAGTCTGCACTTTGGAGAACTGTGGCTATATGTCAGGTCCCAGATGTACAGTAAGGTATACTGCTGTGTACAGTTAGTTATGTCATGGCTATACAGAACATAATGATGGCACAAGATCCTCATCCAGTGGGCACATGCTGACTGTACATGTACAGTATGACACCGCATCGGCTGCTGCTATTTATTGGAGCAATGTGTTAATGTGGCTCTGCCATATTGGCACGTCAAGCCATGCGGAACCATTGCCCACCAGAGTCCCAGCACCAGACAGTTTTTTCTTATTTTTTTCCTATTTTTTCCTAGCGCAAGTTTTTGTTTTTTTTCTTATTTTTTCCTAGCGCAAGTTTTTTATTATTATATATATATATATTTTTTTTTCCTATCGCAATTTTTTTTTTCTTTTTTTTTTCTAGCGCAAGTTTTTGTTTTGTTTCTTTTTTTCCTATTTTTTCCTAGCGCAAGTTTTTCTTTTTTTTTCCTAGCGCAAGTTTTTCTTTTTCTTTTTTTTTCTTTTTTTGTTTTTTCTTTTTTTTCTTATTTTTTTCCTATTAGCGCAAGTTTTTTTCTTTTTTTTTTCCTATTAGCGCAAGTTTCTTTTTTTCTTCTTTTTTTTTTACTATTTCTTTTCCTATTTTTTCCTAGCGCAAGTTTTTGTTTTTTTTCTTATTTTTTCCTAGCGCAAGTTTTTTTTTTTTTCCTATTTTTTCCTAGCGCAAGTTTTTTTTCTGGTGCAAAGCACAGGTCCTCGCGTAGGAGGGGCCCGGCCAGGAGACAACCAACAGAGCCTAGTCCCTCCATGCGCCAGAAGTGTACCTCCCAGCCCTGGCAGAGTAGTTCTGGAGTAGTTCCAACGGATTGTGTTCCCCTGGTTTTTCCCTAATCGGACTGATTGAGGGTAGCTACTGGGACGTAAGTCGGTACTTGATCACTCCCGGCTGGGTCGCCTGAGTGAGGGGTATGATGTTGAGAGACCCGAAACCCCGTTGACCTCAGGATACATCACTTTTCAAAAAGAAATATTTGCAAATGTTTTTTTGCCAATTTTTGCAATTTCAATTCACCCTTTGTCAGCCTTCCCAGCTCAGCCAGGGCAAAGTGACACAACTTTGCAATTCACCCTTTGCAATTTTGCAAAAAAGAAAATATTATTTTTTTGCAATTTTGCAAAAAAAAAGAAAAATGCAATTCTTTGTGCAATTTCTTCACATTTATTTTGCAATGTTTTTGCAATTTTGAAATTTTGCAACTTTGCAATTCACCCTTTGTCAGCCTTCCCAGCTCAGCCAGGGCAAAGTGACACAACTTTGCAATTCACCCTTTGCAATTTTTCAATTTTGCAAAAAAAGATCTTGCACATTTTTTTTTGCACATTTTTCTTTGCAATTTTGCAAAAGCTTTTTTTGCAATTCACCCTTTGTCAGCCTTCCCAGCTCAGCCAGGGCAAAGTGACACAACTTTGTAATTCACCCTTTGCAATTTTGCAAAAAGAAAATTGCTTTTTTTTTTTTTTTGCAATTTTTTGCAATTTTGCAATTTTGCAACTTTGCAATTCACCCTTTGTCAGCCTTCCCAGCTCAGCCAGGGCAAAGTGACACAACTTTGCAATTCACCCTTTGCAATTTTGCAATTTTCAAACAATTTTGCATTTCTTTTTTTGCAATTTTTTCGCAATTGTTTTGCAATTTTGCAACTTTGCAATTCACCCTTTGTCAGCCTTCCCAGCTCAGCCAGGGCAAAGTGACACAACTTTGCAATTCACCCTCTGCAATTTTGCAATTTTCAAACAATTTAGCTTTTTTATTTATTTGCAATTTATGTTTTTTGCAATTTTTTCGCAATTGTTTTGCAATTTTGCAACTTTGCAATTCACCCTTTGTCAGCCTTCCCAGCTCAGCCAGGGCAAAGTGACACAACTTTGCAATTCACCCTTTGCAATTTTGCAATTTTCAAACAATTTTGCATTTTTTTTTTGCATTTTCTTGTTTTTGCAATTTTTTCGCAATTGTTTTTCAATTTTTCAATTTTTCAATTCACCCTTTGTCAGCCTTCCCAGCTCAGCCAGGGCAAAGTGACAACGTTGCAATTCACCCTTTGCAATTTTGCATTTTTTTTTCAATTTTGCAAAAGATTTTGTGACAACTTTGCAATTCACCCTTTGCAATTTTGCAATTTTGCATTTTGTTTTTGCAATTTTTTTGCAATTTTGCAACTTTGCAATTCACCCTTTGTCAGCCTTCCCAGCTCAGCCAGGGCAAAGTGACACAACTTTGCAATTCACCCTTTGCAATTTTGCAATTTTCAAACAATTTTGCATTTCTTTTTTTGCAATTTTTTCGCAATTGTTTTGCAATTTTGCAACTTTGCAATTCACCCTTTGTCAGCCTTCCCAGCTCAGCCAGGGCAAAGTGACACAACTTTGCAATTCACCCTTTGCAATTTTGCAATTTTCAAACAATTTAGCTTTTTTATTTATTTGCAATTTATGTTTTTTGCAATTTTTTCGCAATTGTTTTGCAATTTTGCAACTTTGCAATTCACCCTTTGTCAGCCTTCCCAGCTCAGCCAGGGCAAAGTGACACAACTTTGCAATTCACCCTTTGCAATTTTGCAATTTTCAAACAATTTAGCTTTTTTATTTATTTGCAATTTATGTTTTTTGCAATTTTTTCGCAATTGTTTTGCAATTTTGCAACTTTGCAATTCACCCTTTGTCAGCCTTCCCAGCTCAGCCAGGGCAAAGTGACACAACTTTGCAATTCACCCTTTGCAATTTTGCAATTTTCAAACAATTTTGCATTTTTTTTTTGCATTTTCTTGTTTTTGCAATTTTTTCGCAATTGTTTTTCAATTTTTCAATTTTTCAATTTTTCAATTCACCCTTTGTCAGCCTTCCCAGCTCAGCCAGGGCAAAGTGACAACGTTGCAATTCACCCTTTGCAATTTTGCATTTTTTTTTCAATTTTGCAAAAGATTTTGTGACAACTTTGCAATTCACCCTTTGCAATTTTGCAATTTTGCATTTTTGTTTTTGCAAATTTTTTGCAATTTTGCAACTTTGCAATTCACCCTTTGTCAGCCTTCCCAGCTCAGCCAGGGCAAAGTGACACAACTTTGCAATTCACCCTTTGCAATTTTGCAATTTTTTAAAAGCCGCCATTTCGCATTTCACATTTTGAAAAGCCGTCATTTCGCATTTTGAAATGCCGCCATTTTGCATTTTGAAAAGCCGTCATTTCGCATTTTGCATTTTGAAAAGCCGTCATTTTGCATTTTGTATTTTGAAAAGCCGTCATTTCGCATTTCGCATTTTGAAAAGCCGTCATTTTGCATTTCGCATTTTGAAAAGCCGTCATTTTGCATTTTGCATTTTGAAAAGCCGTCATTTCGCATAGTTCTATAATAAGAAATGAGAAATGAGAAATAATAAGAAATGAGATGAAAAATAATAAGAAATTAGAAAAAAAATAGAAAAAAAAAATAAATAAAAATAAAAACTCGCACTTCCTCGATAGCGCGTTTTTTTTGTTTTTTTCCTATTTAAAAAAAAAATTCGCGCTTCCTCGATAGCGCGAGAAAAACTCGCTCTTCCTCGATAGCGCGAGAAAAACTCGCGCTTCCTCGATAGCGCGAGAAATAATCAGAAATGAGAAATACACTCACTCATACACGTACACTAATCTAAACTTGGATATAATGATCTAGACTAGGCCAGTCCGCACGATGCGTGATCCTCTACTAGCATTGGTTTGGTGGTTAGCTTCTTCGTCGTAGCAAAGTAGTAGTAGCAGTGTAGTAGGTAATTTTACTGCAAACAAAGAAATACACAAAACACAACTTCAACCGCAGAACATACAAGCAACTAAACACACTATATAATGAGTACAATAAGGATCATAATATCACAATAACAACATTTACAGGCACATTTATATACATACCGACAGACCGTCGAGGCTCACAGCGACACAAATAGAATAAAATAGAACCACGGGTCTTCGTGCATGCGCACATCTACAGTACCAAAATGACGTTGTTGTGATGCCCTTTCTCACCCCTAGAGTTGGCTATGTCCACACATAGCCAACATTTATCATTTCCATAGGAAAACCACACAGTTGCAAAATTGCAAAACAATTGCAAAACAATTGCAAAAAGTTTTAAAAAAATTGCAAAGGGTGAATTGCAAAGTTGTGTCACTTTGCCCTGGCTGAGCTGGGAAGGCTGACAAAGGGTGAATTGAAAAGTTGCAAAATTGCAAAAAATTGCGAAACAATTGCAAAATAATTGCGAAAAAATAGCAAAAAAAATAATTGCAAAAACAAAATGCAAAATTGCAAAAAAATGCAAAAAGAAAAATTGCTAAATTGCAAAAAAATTGCAAAGGGTGAATTGCAAAGTTGTGTCACTTTGCCCTGGCTGAGCTGGGAAGGCTGACAAAGGGTGAATTGCAAAGTTGCAAAATTGCAAAAAATTGCAAAGAAATTGCAAAAGAAAATAAGGAACAACAGGCGGTGGCAACTTCCTTTTCCCTCTCAATAAAAGCTCTCGTAGCCTGTAGCTTTTATTGAGAAAAATCGGTTTGAGGGAAAAGGAAGTTGCCGCCTGTTGTTCCTGCCTGTCGACTAAAAAACAATACTACAACATGACGTAACGATATCATCCGCTCCCGACAGGATCATATACCCTAAATGAAATAGTGCCCAGGCTAGTGGGAGAGAGAGATAGAAAGGGGAGAGAGAGATGGGGGAGGGAGAGAGAGATGGGGGAGGGAGAGAAGGGGGAGAGAGAGAGATGGGGGAGGGAGATGGGAGAACGAGAGCTAGAGGGGGGACAGAGAGAGTTGTGTCACTTTGCGATGTCTATAATAGTCTAATATTTTGAGATTTTCATGAGCTGTATGCCATAAAAAAAATCAAGATTAAAACGAAAACAGGAATATTTCCCTGTATGTGCAATGAATCTAGAATATATGAAATTTTAACTTTTTGAATTATATTAGGCCTACAGAAGAAAATGAACTTGTATACACGATATTCCGTTCACACGGTGTGAAGGCCCTGTATATTTAAGGAATAGAGCATTGTGCAGAATTCCCCCCTTCCACCAGTAGATGGTGCTGTGTGATTTGATAGGATGACATGTTTACATTGTTCCAGTTTTAGTTCAGGCAGTGTTTAGGACAGCTAAGGGTCCTTGTATCTGTATAAATGTGCTTAGCAGCCATTTTGTCTCTCTCTTTGCATCAGACTGTCAGAGGAGTCAGATGAGTGAATGCTCATGTGAGTTGTGATTGTTTGAACATGTATGCAACCTTTATCTGTAGACACACTGTTGTCATTTATGTTATTTTACGGCCCACTTGTATTTGTACATTATACTGAAGCATTGTATGTTCTTTGTGCTTGTATTGCAGAAACTATAATACATTCTGACTTCTGTGAACAATATAAAGAAATCCCCAACTGTGACCATGCTTCCATGTAACTCTTTGACCGGAGCTCATCAGTAGATGAAGAACTGGCCAGTCTACTTAGCTGAGATAGCTATATTCTCTAATATTGGTCCTTCGAAGCCGGATCCTTCACCTACTGTGGTTACAACATGGCAGAGCAAGGCGCAGCAGCCCCAGATGGATCCTCAAGGGAGTCACGGATCAGATATCCACCAAAGCATCTACAAGAATATGAGGTAACACTACCACCGTCCTTCCTGGGACGAAGGACCTTCAGTGCCAGCACTCCAGGGCTGTGGCAACAAAGTAGTCCAGCAGCTGGCCATCTGCACCCAGTGCTCGGGCATCAGACAGGTTTTGCGCCACTGGGACTGGAACAAGGTATACCTGTTCTCTCTAGTCAGCTAGGTGAACTTCTGACACTCCACAATACTTCTCCTGTGAGCAGCCATCGTAACAGTGCAGTGGCCTCTGTGCACAATGCTTCTCCTGAGAACAGCCAACACGCCAGTGCAGCGGCCTCTGACGACGGGAGTGATGCGGGTGAGTCTCATGCCTCCGACTCGACCAGCCATCATGGTCTACCACAGATCTCTACTACCCGAAGCGTAATGTCGATGCCCGGCTATGCCTCCACCTCAATGACCTCCCAAGCTGGAAACCATGCACCTGTTTCACTGCCCCAGTCGACACATGGACATGACAGGTCTGCACCACCTCCAGCCCAATCGATGACACATAGCTACACATTGACACAAGCTTTACCTTCGTTGGTGTCATCGACATTACCCGTCCATTCAGTTACAATACATCCACAGCTGGTGTCTCAGTCTTCACAAGTAGGCATTCAAGGCTCATTAGCCTACCAGCCCATGATGTCCAACGCACAGGTAATGTACACCCCTGCTTCAACAGCTGTACATTCACTACATCAGGCTAACCCATCTCATCAGCCTACACATGTGGCACCATCATATCAGGCCCAAACCGGGGTTTCCCCTATATCAGCCTACAATTATGCCCCTTCGACATCTGTGCAACAGGTTTCTTGGCCCCTGCAGAATATGGTACCTGTGCAACAGCTCTCTTGGCCTCCTTTAGCTACGCCATATCTGCCCCCGAATGCGGCACCTATGTCACATGTCTCTTGGCCTCAATCGGCACCTACTGCCTTCCCCTATCTGCCTCCGAATGCGGCACCGACTCAACAGAGTTACTCCTTTGCTGGTTTACCAGCACAATATCAGCTGATGCCTACTTCCTCTGCACAGCCAGTTTCCTTCCATGCTGGGATACAGATCCCACCGGGGATCCAGTCATTTGGCCATTCATCACAGTTTCCCTACCAATCCTTGCCTCCTCCAAACATGCCAGCTCAGCAGATGGCAGCTTCAGTACATTCAGCACCATCATTCCCATACCGGCATCATACTCAACCTGTACCAGTGCCAAAACTTCCCAGGCTTGAACATGACAGCGAGAGAGAATTTACAGATCTCAAGATGGCCCTGGATTATCTTCTAGATCCCCATCCAGAGCTCTCTGAGCACTACAAATACAGAGTGCTCATGGAACAACTCATTCTGGATGAAGCACGCTTGATCGCACAGTCATGTCGACATTACCCTAATCCTTACACAGCGGCGATGCAAGCTTTACAACAGCAATATGGGCAGCCTCACCAACTAGCCCAGAGTGAGATTGCTGCCATGCTGAATGCCCCAGATGTGAAGCCAAATGACACAAAAGCATTTCAGAGCTTCGCTCTTCATGTCGACTTACTGGTGGGAATGCTGATATCTCTTGAAGGCCCCTACGGGATGGAGCTGATGTCTACTGGTCATGTGGACCGTCTTTTGAGTAAGCTTCCCAAATACTCACGAGACTCATTTGTGGAGCACCTACAGGCTCAGGGTCGGCTTCACACCAACTGCATAAACCCTTATAACCTGAGAGACCTCTCACACTGGCTCAAGGGCAAGGCAGAAGTTCAGCGTCTGTCCGCTAAGATGGCACAGCGCTACCAGTCTGAAAATCCTTCAGGCTCAAGGATGGAGAAACCTTCGGCCACAAAGCCGAAGAACCGACCCGTAGCAGTCTACTATGGCTCAGATAATTCCGAGACCAATTATGTGTCCTCCAGTGAGACCGCTCAATTGGACAAGAAGCAGACGAGGGACAAGCGTATCTGTCTCTTCTGCAAGAGTGTTGAACACTACCTTTCGCAGTGCCCCAAGATTACCACCTACACAGCCGAACAGGTGGAAAAGTGGATCACCGAAGGTAAACGTTGTCGACGGTGTGGTCGCACCAATCATATGCCAGATGCATGCACCCTGAAGAAGGCCTGCAGTGAATGTCAACAGATACACCTTAAAGTCTTGCATGGCATATCAGAGACGAGCTCTGATGTCTACCTTACTACCCCGATGGTAGCCAAGCAGGGAGGAAAGGTATATCTAAAGGTTGTGCCAGTAATCATTAGCCATGGTAGTAAATCCTTGCACACACATGCTATCCTTGATGATGGAGCCGAACGCACTATCATCCTCCCTGCAGCAGTGCACTACCTTGGTCTCCTGGGTGAGCCTGAGTCTATGGCTTTGAGAACTGTGCGTCATGATGTTGCACACCTCACCGGTTCCTGTGTGAACTTCCACGTGTCCTCTGTCACACAACCTGATCAGACACATCTTGTTCAAGGTGCCTTTACCACAAATCGTATGGCCCTGACTGAACAGTCTTATCCGGTAGCAGCCCTGCAGAAGCGCTACCATCATCTGAGGGGGATACCTATCCAGTCCTTTGATAAAGCACATCCACTTCTCCTTATTGGTGCCGATAACACACGCATCATTACCGCTAAGGAGCCCATCCGTCTTGGCCCAAGTGGAGGACCCATTGCAGTTCATACTGAGCTTGGTTGGGCCTTACAAGGTCCAGATGGTCTCACACCACACAGGGTTCAGACCCAAGCTCTTTACTTCACCACAGTCCAACCGACACCTGATGACCTCTATCGGCAGGTGGAGCGCCTGTGGCAGGTCGACGTCTTGCCATTTCGAAGCGAGAAGCTGGCGATACGTTCTCGTCAGGACCAAGAAGCTATCGACACCTTGGAGTCTCGCACAGTTAGAGTGAAAGTCGGTGACACTCTCCGATACGCAACGCCATTGCCTCGTAAGAAAGATGCACCGCCACTTCGGGCCCCGATGGAAGCAGTGATGGCAACATTACGAAGCAATGAACGCCGACTGGTGAAGAACCCAGACAAGGCTCAGATCTATGAAGCGGAAATACAGAAGCTTATTGATGGAGGATGTGTGGCAAAGCTCCGCCCGGATGAAGTATGCCAATCAACCGAGTCATCGTTCATCCCCCATCACCTCGTCGAACATAACGGGAAGCAACGCCTCGTTTTCAACTGTTCGTTTTCCTACCACGGGCTTTCTCTCAATGAGCAACTGCTCGCAGGTCCATCCCTTGGGGCGTCTCTTTTGGGAGTCCTGCTGAGATTCAGGCAATATCCTGTCGCTGTGAGCGCCGACTTTCGAGCGATGTTTCATCAAGTGCGTCTGTTACCAGAGGACCAGCCCCTGGTGAGATTCGTCTGGCGGAACCTGCGGAGAGAGGAGCCACCTGACGTATACCAGTGGCAGGTCTTACCATTTGGTACCACCAGCAGCCCGTGCTGTGCAACCTTTGCGTTGCAGAAGCACGTCAAGGACCATAAGAAGGGGAACGAAGATGTGCTTCAGTGTCTGGAACAGTCGTTCTACGTGGATAATTGTCTCCAGAGTCTCCCGACTGCTGAATCTGCCAAGCACTTAGTTGACAAGATCCGGCAGGTTCTCGCTGATGGAGGGTTCGAGATCCGGCAGTGGGCGAGTAACGATCCATCGACTGTCACTCATCTACCAGCCACTGCCAAGTCCGAGACCACCGAGTTGTGGATCATGGAGAAACATACTGACCCCCAGGAGCCTGCCTTAGGTCTGAGTTGGCACTGCAGTACCGACAGATTAAGTTACAAGTGCAGACCTGTGGAGAGACAACTGCCCACCATGCGGAACATATACCGGGTGATGTCAAGTCAGTATGACCCGTTGGGTGTAATCCTCCCATTCATTACACGGGCCAAAGTCCTCATCCAGAAGCTGTGGGCGAAGGGAAGAACCTGGGATGACCCGAACCTTCCGCCAGACGACCTGGAGGCTTGGACCCGCTGGGAACAAGAACTACCAGAGCTGTCGAAGATATCGCTGCCACAAACCTATGCCCCTCCGGAGATGTACACTGAAGCCAAAGCCTACAACCTGCATGTCTTCTGCGATGCCTCTGAGCAGGCATATGGTTCAGTCGCATATCTGACCACGGAGAATGACAACGACATCCATGTTGCCTTTGTGATGGCCCGGTCCCGGGTAGCCCCAAAGCGGCAGCTGTCAATGCCACGTTTAGAGCTGTGTGCAGCATTGACAGGAGCGGAGCTATCCGCCTTGATTCACAGAGAGCTCACTCTGCACATCACCGAGACTTACCTTTGGACGGACTCAACGACTGTTCTCCATTGGCTGAAACCTGAGTGCTGGATTGAAGGCCCAGCGTTTCTCCGTCATTCCCCGGACCATTGGCCTTCATCGCCCGTCTACATTGAGCAGGAGGATGCAGATGAGATCAAACGAAGTACGTTCTGTGGGCTCACTCAGACGACTCAAGCCATTCTCATTCCAGATGCAACCCAGTTTAACACCTGGACCGACCTGGTCAATGCTACTCAAAAGTCCTTGCACGGGGCGGCCATGGCTGACCCTGCTGCATCCCCATCAGATCTCAGAGATGCTGAGCTCCACCCGTTCAGAGCTTGTCAAGCAGACAGCTTTCCTGACCCCGTAACACCAAATATGTTGCTGATGGGGCGGCGGGGCGCTTCACTGCCACAGGTGTCATATGCTCCTGATGTTCTCACCAAGAGGAGATGGCGACACAGCCAGATGATAGTGGATCACTTCTGGTGGCAAATAATCCGTGGATACTTACCTACCCTTCAGGTTAGACAGAAGTGGCGCCGACCTGACAATCTGGCAATGGACGATGTTGTCATGATTGTTGACCCGCAGCTACAACGTGCTCACTGGCCCATCGGAAGAGTGGTAAAGCTGAACGTCAGTACAGATGGATGCGTCCGATCAGCAGAGGTGAAGGTCAAGGACCACATCTATCTACGTCCTGTTGCACGGCTGGTCCGACTGCCAGCCATACCAGACAACGACAGCCAAGGGACTACTCCTGGAACATAGAATTCTGGAATATTACATAATAGCCCTGCTATTCTGGGGGCGGCTGTGCAGAATTCCCCCCTTCCACCAGTAGATGGTGCTGTGTGATTTGATAGGATGACATGTTTACATTGTTCCAGTTTTAGTTCAGGCAGTGTTTAGGACAGCTAAGGGTCCTTGTATCTGTATAAATGTGCTTAGCAGCCATTTTGTCTCTCTCTTTGCATCAGACTGTCAGAGGAGTCAGATGAGTGAATGCTCATGTGAGTTGTGATTGTTTGAACATGTATGCAACCTTTATCTGTAGACACACTGTTGTCATTTATGTTATTTTACGGCCCACTTGTATTTGTACATTATACTGAAGCATTGTATGTTCTTTGTGCTTGTATTGCAGAAACTATAATACATTCTGACTTCTGTGAACAATATAAAGAAATCCCCAACTGTGACCATGCTTCCATGTAACTCTTTGACCGGAGCTCATCAGTAGATGAAGAACTGGCCAGTCTACTTAGCTGAGATAGCTATATTCTCTAATAAGCATTGTAGGGATCAAGCAAAAGCCCTTTCAAACATTTGAAACCTGCGTGGCCCAGAACCAAGTAATCCCCAGCATCCCCTGAGACCCCGTTCAGCTGTTTGTCAATAAGGAAAAGCCTGTTATTGGACTGTCAACCAGAAGCCTATAAAAGCCCCACTGTAAACAGGCCAACATGATTAGAAATGTCTGGCATTGCCATCTGCACTTCTGCACTCTCACTAGAGTATATCTGTAGTGTGTGTTCTTTGTGACCTGGGAGTTGTAGCGGATGAGTTTCATTTTGTTTTCCTCTGTCCACTATGCCATACTTTAAGACACTCTTTATTTGAACATGTACAGCTAAAGTGTTTTGGGTCTTAGATATTTACAAGCTTTAAAGGTTTCCCTTTCTTTGTTTGTATTGGGAAAAAAATGACAAATGAACCATCAGAAAGACAAAAAACATGCAGTAATCCTGGTCACTAAACTGCCTCCCCCTGGCCAGCCGGGGCGCCTGATGGAGGGGAAAGGAACTGGTTGGAATAACGTGTTCCTTTCCACGCGCGACGTCCAACCAGGGAAACTCCCCCCTGTCAGTTGTAAAGGAGCAACTTGGACACTCAGGCATGAAGGAAGCATGAGTTCAAGTCCGTTGCTCTCCCCTTGTCCCCCATATATGGGGACTAGGTTGGTGGAGGGTGTGTAGAGCCCAGGATCACATTAGATGATTGAAAAAGTGGGTTACAAAATCGTGGGATAAAAAATATATTAAAAAGAAAGTTCAAAATCGTTTTAATAAATGTGGCAAACGTTTCAGTCACTGTGATGAACAAACACATAATATAATACTTTCATGCAATCTGTTCCATTTGAATATTCACTCTTTGATTCCCGGGGAACATTCCCTGGGCTTATGTAGAGTGTGTGACATTGAGTGACGGGAGTTCAGAGTGTACGTGGTCCGACAGAAAGTAAGCTTACATTCATACATGTCCAAACAAGAACTCAACACGGATTGTTGGTCGGTGTAGAAAAGGGGTGATTGTTGCTGACATTTGCTGACATAAAGCTTTCCCGTTATCAGACGGAAATTACACTCGTGTGAAGTGAGGGGCGCTCTTATCAGCTGAGAGCTGAAAACCTCCTATATACACAACATGTCAATGTTTGTGTTTACACTATGACGTAAAATTGTCCATTCATTGTCAATGGGAATATGATGTTTGTGTATGACAAAATGTGTGCACATACACCAAAAGCTGGACATAGGAGGGGCTAGCACCCCTCGTAAATACAGTAATCTGAGTTCCCAGAAGTTTTATTTTTCGCCATTAGGCGGGCGAGAAAGACTTCTGGGAAAAAAGGACTGTATCCCTGTGAGGGAAGTACGTCGCGCTCAGAATTTGAGCGGACACTCCCCTTTCCGGTCTGAAGCGCTTGCATACCATGAAAATTGTCCGAAGGGAATCCAAACCACAGTACTACAATGGCGACAGCAAGTGAAGAATCAAGATACCGGTGGTACTTTCAGTGTCTTTTTGGAAATAAATCAACACAAATGTACTTATTAAACGTTCGTTTTCCCCTCTCTTTTCTTCCCTGGCGGATCTCGAAGCTACAGATCTCGAGACAAAATTAATGAGCTGTGCATTCATTTTCAATTGTTTTATTTAATTTATAATAAAACAATTCATTTGCAATAGTATTACTAATCTGATTCATTGTATCACCCAGGCCCAGCGCATGACGTTAGGAGAGGAATCAGTTGCTTGCTGTAGAATATATTTGCAAGATTCTTTATCACAAACGTAGGCTAAATACCTACATATGTTTTATTAATATTCATTCATTCCTGCTATGAAAAATATATATGTTATCTATAACATTAGGCGGCGGCCTATAGATAGTAATTTATTGGACTGCTGTTTTTGTTAACACCAAACGTTGTGAGCAGAGCTTGTAGATCGGCTACTTTTGCCGTATCCCCCCCCAGGATTAGCGGGGGACAGGGGTTCATGTGAAAAACAACCTGTTTGTTTACATTTGTAAATGATTACTAGAACCTTTATAACTATGGTTACAAATAATTTATAAGGTATTAGTAAGTAGTAAAACTATTCATGCCATGTATAATACATCTGTAAATGATTATTAAATCATTTGTAACTGATGTTATATAATATATACAAGCTATTTGTATATTTGGGAAATGTGTTTGTTCATGTTTAACATATACTTTGTAAAACATTCCTAAAATATCTATAAATCCTTAGTACATGTAATGATGTGCCCTAAAGTAAAGTGACGACAGTTCATCATTTACAACTGTCTGTTAATGTGTTTGTTCATGTTTAACATATGCTTTGTAAAACATTCCTAAAATATCTATAAATCCTTAGTACATGTTTTACACAGAAACATAATGTGTGTCTTTACAATAACTGTAATGTAATAATAATACTAATAATGTAATGTAATAATTATTTAATTAACCACACTGTTATTCTGAAAGCATAGTGCTAGCTCTCACAGGAAGCTCTAGATTTGCCAAAAAGACAGAGCCGTGTTCAACCATGTGTTCATGTTTGTGTGTGACTCTGAGCAGTGAGCACCAGTACCAATGAGTACCAAAAGTGGCACTGTTGTGCCAGAAACAGAGAGAGAGAGAGAGATAGTGCTGCACTGTTGCCTGCTAATGAGAGAGGGGGGGGGGGATTAGTTAACAATCCAATTGTCCACAAGCCCACTTGAAGAGTGAGGGTCTGAGGTTTGCAGGTATGACATGCATCATTGCCAATTCTTGTAATGAACTACTTCATCCACAGGGTGGCTGTGTTGCATTGATTACATATAAGACTTGAATATTTGGACTAACTCATCCTCATGTCTTTGTGCCCACTGATGACCTGCAGGTTCATATGGTTACTGAAACATGCCACAGCCATCTGCAACTGTTCCTCATCTGAAAAGAGGACACTCTGTTTAGAATAATCAACCTTCTATCAAACATTCTATAACTTTCTCAAGTTTGGTGGCAAACAAGGACCACTTGGCACTTTCTGTTCAAGAAAATGTATTGCGGTAACATTATTACAGTATTAGCATGAAAAAACAATATACAAGATTAACCCATTTTGGGCGAGAACCCCTTTTGGTGTTTTAAACATTATGTTATAATTTAGCTATTGAAAAATAGCATATCTACAAGCTCATGGCGGCGCGCTATGAACTTGTAGGTCTGCTATTTTTTTTAATTCGTTAAAATGTGCCTCAAATCTTTCAGAAAATTGTCTGATTTTGTTTCTTTTTTTTCTACGTCAGGCCTGAATGAGTTTTAAACAAACATGCAAAAATAGATACAATACACTATAGATATTTTAGCACCCCCCCCCCCCCCACACACACACACACACACACACACACACACACACACACACACACACACACACACACACACACACACACACACACACACACACACACACACACACACACACACACACACCTCTCCCAGTGGGTAGACCTATTGGGAACAGAGGGGGACTAATGGGTTGCCAGTTTGAGTAATATGGACCCAATTTAATTTCCTATGTGTTTATGACTGGTAACCACATACTGCACTACACACTGTGTGTGTGTGTGTGTGTGTGTGTGTGTGTGTGTGTGTGTGTGTGTGTGTGTGTGTGTGTGTGTGTGTGTGTGTGTGTGTGTGTGTGTGTGTGTGTGTGTGTGTGTGTGTGTACAAATGGTTAAGTGGGTCTGCAGTGGACTGTGCATGGGGTCCTAATTGAGAACTCATTTCCGTACCTTGATTTTACTAGGCAGCAATAGTCGTTATGGGAGTGTGTGTGTGTGTGTGTGTGTGTGTGTGTGTGTGTGTGTGTGTGTGTGTGTGTGTGTGTGTGTGCACGTGTGTTCTTCACAGAATCAAAGGTGTTATGGTCATGATTCACCAGCATCTGGATGGCTGGATTCTACGCTTAAAATAATTGATATAAATATTTGTGTAAATCTCTATGGGGGAAAAATGAATGGCTGATTTTTCAGTGGGTCCAGAAAACCTCACACACGCTGCTATGCTCTATTGAGGTCACAAAACCTTCAATCTTTTTTTACAAAAATAAATACCATAAATAATGTATGTCACCATACTCAAAACAGGGGGCAGGGGGATTACAATAGAAAAAGGCACCAGAATACAATAGAAGATGCCTGGTAGCAAAGAAAGACTTAAACCTTTGTAAGTGCGTAGGCCTTGCAGGTGTGCACTACCTAATACCTATTCCGCGTTGCTACCACCCCATACAAGAGTTAAAAGACAAACATATTCCATATAGGCTATATAGCAGTGTTGTTTTTGGCAGCAAATTTATAATTGACTACTTTTCATTTAGCCTAGTTTTAGTCACATTTTTGTCACCTGGAATGTTTTAGCGTTAATCTAGTTTAAGTCGACTAAATGTCATGCCATTTTAGTCGTCTAAATCTACAGTTGATTTAGTCGACAAAAAAAATATTTTGGTGGGCCTTGATGCCGACGTAACGATAACACTTGCTGAAAATAGCCGATCTACAAACTCAGCGTTGAATTGCGACGCGTTGTGAGCACCAAGTGTAAAATTACTTGTACTGGATCTCTTGTCCACTAGTCCCTTGCAAATATTTTAGTCTAGTTTTAATTTTTCGACAAAATTGTCAATATATTTTGTCTCACTTTTAGTCATCGTATAGCTTAATTTTCATGTCGTTTCCAACTTTCCATTACATTTTTGTCAGTGAAAAAAGGTAGTCGACGAACATTTTTCGCCTTAGTTTTAGTCGACGGAATCAACACTGCGATGCAGTGGTCTCTGCATGTAACATGATAGCACAGAGAACCCTGTCCCTGTGCATGCTAACGCACGCTGTATACACCAGCGTGTTTACATTCAATTCACCATGCCAGTAAATGAGAACGGGGGAAAACACTCATGCAAGCTATTCCCATGTCATTCAATACAATGTCAAATAGAGACTCAAAGAGACAGTTATACACACACAGTAGTTTAATCAGCGGGCTTCCATTGTAAAGTGGTTTTGTCCAAAAGGCTCTGAAATATGATCGTTGACCCTGCCAGTAGAAGCCTTTAATTGGCATGCTACTTGATCAACCCAACAGCATAATCAAAGAAGTCACGGTGGTGGAGATTAATGTCACTCGTATAAGAATCCAAATAACGGATACATATGGGCCCAAGATGAATAACAGCAAAACAATATCAAAATTATGTTTATAAACTCTCATATAACTGTCACAATATAATCCAAGTGTTACACTATGTATTCGTCCAGTCGTTCAGTCAGTACTTCCAAAACACAACATTATCGCTCAGACTTAACTATTTAAAACCCCCTATTGACATGTATTTAGCAGAGAACCCCATGCATGTGAAAGGATTCTGTTGGGGTTTTTTTTGCTGGGGACCCCCTGGAACTCCCCCAAGCTGTCACGGTAGCAGAAAGTTGAACCCAAATGCAGAGCCAAACACAGGAGCAAAATTCAGATATTTATTCACAATATGGTGAATTGCAGATTGTGGAGGGTTGCATGGCAAACAAACATGGAGGATGAGGAAAGCAGTCCAGGCAGGCAGCAGGCAGACGAGCAGGCAGTAGAATAGGTGAGCTGGGTTCATGAAAGGTTGAACAATGATCTGACGATGAGTGGAGTGAAGACCAGGGTATAAATACTGTCAGGGCTGAGGAGTTGATGGCCGGCAGGTGTGTCAATTGAGTGCGATGAGGTGACCACAGACAGGTGTGCCAAGGCTGGAAGCTGGGAGGAAAGCCGACGCCCACACACACACAGCCACAGTATGGCAACACAGAGCCACATACTGTGACAGTACCCCCCTCTTAAGGGACGGCTTCCAGACGTCCCACAATGCAGATCAGGAACACGAAGCAGGGAGGGTGGAGGGGGTCCGGAGGAGGGAGACCAGGGCAAGGGACTAGGCACATGCTGTCTGGAAACCTGGACCCCAGATAGATGGCCTGGACGCTGGTTTGAGGCAGAACTGGAGTCATCAGGGGGGCGGCCTGGACGCTGGGATGAGGCAGATGTGGAGTCATCGGGCGGGCGGCCGGGAGGTTGTGACGAGGCAGATGCGGAGTCATCGGGCGGTCGCCCCGGAGGCCGTGACGAGGCAGATATGGGGTCATCGGGCGGTCGGCCCGGGGGCCGAGACGAAGCAGAACTGTGGTCATCGTGCGGTCGGCCCGGGGGCCGAGACGAAGCAGAACTGTGGTCATCGGGCGGTCGGCCCGGGGGCCGAGACGAGTCAGAACTGTGGTCATCGGGCGGTCGGCCCGGGGGCCGAGACGAGTCAGAACTGTAGTCATCGGGCGGTCAGCCCGGGGGCCGAGACGAGGCAGAACTGTAGTCATCGGGCGGTCGGCCCGGGGGCCGAGACGAGTCAGAACTGTAGTCATCGGGCGGTCGGCCCGGGGGCCGAGACGAGGCAGAACTGTAGTCATCGGGCGGTCGGCCCGGGGGCCGAGACGAGGCAGAACTGTAGTCATCGGGCGGTCGGCCCTGGGGCCGAGATGAGGCAGAAGACACCAAACGCGATGCCAGGGAAGCCGCAGGCGGGGGCAGGGAAGCTGCCCACGGAGGCGATGCCAGGGAAGCTGCAGGCTTGGGAGGCGACACCGGAGGTGCTACAGGCCTGGGAGGAGACGCCGGAGGTGCTGCAGTCCTGGGAGGCGACGCCGGAGGTGGCAAGGTGGGTGCTGCACACCCTGGAGGCGAGGTGGGTGCTGCACACCCTGGAGGCAAGGTGGGTGCTGCACACCCTGGAGGTAAAGTGGGTGCTGCACACCCTGGAGGCAAGGTGGGTGCTGCACACCCTGGAGGTAAAGTGGGTGCTGCACACCCTGGAGGTAACGTGGGTGCTGCACACCCTGGAGGTGAGGTGGGTGCTGCACACCCTGGAGGTGAGGTGGGTGCTGCACACCCTGGAGGCGAGGTGGGTGCTGCACACCCTGGAGGTGAGGTGGGTGCTGCACACCCTGGAGGCAAGGTGGGTGCTGCACACCCTGGAGGTGAGGTGGGTGCTGCACACCCTGGAGGCGAGGTGGGTGCTGCACACCCTGGAGGCGAGGTGGGTGCTGCACACCCTGGAGGTGAGGTGGGTGCTGCACACCCTGGAGGTGAGGTGGGTGCTGCACACCCTGGAGGTGAGGTGGGTGCTGCACACCCTGGAGGTGAGGTGGGTGCTGCACACCCTGGAGGTGAGGTGGGTGCTGCACACCCTGGAGGTGAGGTGGGAGTTGCTGTGGCTCTGGACCGGTTGGGTATGGTGGCTTGGCGACCCAAGGAGAGGTTTGCTCGTTTGGTGGTACTACGAGGACCTCCCCGGGCCAGCCTGGTGCCCAGAAATGGGTCTACAGCTGGCTCAGAATATGCTGGGATTTGGACCCTACTGCTGAAAAAGGCCAGCAGACTAATTGACTGGGTGTTTAGCTGGTCCGATTCAGTGCAGGCGGGCTCATTTAACACAGAAACAGGATGAGTAGCTGACTGCTTAGGCTCATAAAAGGCAGGTTGAAGGGCCACAAATCCTAGTCTAATTGACTGGAGATCTTGCTGGGAAGCAGTGGAAACTGAACTGGTATGCAGAAAAGTCTTGAGCCGATCACGGATAATGTCAAGTTGGGGAACAAAATGACTCACCCATGGCCTCTCTGCGAACCACTGTTGTTGAGTTGAAATCTCTCTGTGGAGTGTAGTATGCTGGCTCGGGGGAGAGGCCATGAGGCGTGCCACCACATGGTCAAAATCGGCAACCTTACTCTTGAATAGCTTTAGCTCTGCTGGGTTCATTTTGGTCAGATCATTCTGTCACGGTAGCAGAAAGTTGAACCCAAATGCAGAGCCAAACACAGGAGCAAAATTCAGATATTTATTCACAATATGGTGAATTGCAGATTGTGGAGGGTTGCATGGCAAACAAACATGGAGGATGAGGAAAGCAGTCCAGGCAGGCAGCAGGCAGACGAGCAGGCAGTAGAATAGGTGAGCTGGGTTCATGAAAGGTTGAACAATGATCTGACGATGAGTGGAGTGAAGACCAGGGTATAAATACTGTCAGGGCTGAGGAGTTGATGGCCGGCAGGTGTGTCAATTGAGTGCGATGAGGTGACCACAGACAGGTGTGCCAAGGCTGGAAGCTGGGAGGAAAGCCGACGCCCACACACAGCCACAGTATGGCAACACAGAGCCACATACTGTGACACAAGCACCCCAATAGGTATAGCTGTGGGTCTCGGGACCAAACTTTATAGAAGCAATGATTTAATTAAAACCCTTCTGGTGATAAAGGTACCATGAAGAGAAAGACGAGCGTTGATCAGACAACGGATTCGTCCGTTGTCACTGTATTAAATATACAAAATCAACCGTTATCAGGACGTTGGAATGTGGCTAATATGGCCATACTGGCATACTAGACATTGTAGTGTTTGGCTGTATTCCCCCAGTCTGCACGCATGCAGGGTGCGGTGCAGACACTCCCCCTGCTGAACGTGTCATTTCCAACTCTATTGTTGGGGCATGGAAACTAGGGGCTTCTAATATTTACTATTCTCTGCCTATCGGGACGTAACTCGGATGGCGCTGAGTCGGGTCTGGTGGCCGTGGCAGTGCTTGGCATGGCGACTCGCTCAGCGGTGCCTCACATGGCTCACGGCCACCAGACACGGCGTGCCTCCTCCGTCATTGACACAAAAAGCAAACGCTCCCACTGTCTGGGTTATCTGAGTGGAGCTCCTGGATAGATCTAAGTCTGGGTTATCTGAGTGGAGCTCCTGGATAGATCTGGCCATAGTTTCTCTTCCGGATTTCCCAGTATGTTGATTATCACATACTGGGGGTATTTCTAAGGTGCTGATTACGAACATTTTCTTGATTATCGGGTGATAACATCCGAAACGGCTGGATCAGAACACCTGATAGAACAAGATGAAAGGCAGATTGGAAAAAAAGATAAACAGGAGGGATGATGAACAGTGATGTTTGTGAGCTCAGTTTGAACCAAAGAGTCCTAAACAACTCGAGTGAGTGATTGGTCACTCAGAATTTAAGCTCCAGTTGAAACAGGGCATTGAGACACTTTTGGGGTGCGTAGCGTTAGTCTGACTGACTTAATAATAATAATAATCCGACATTACCCTTACCCATACCCCTAACCCTAACCATAACCGCCACGGGTGAGTCTTAACCTTGGTCTTTTCGTTGGGTACTTTATTATTTACAGTTTGCTAATAAAACACAGTGGTACGATTTCAGTTCACAACAAACAAATGATTCACTCATGACTTGATTCAGCTGTTTCAACATTTCAGCGCCCTGAAAATGACCTTTCTGAGCTGCATGATGTTACAGCTAGGGACAGTCAAGACTTGTTTCACCAGTCTTGTGATCTTTGGTATCAAAGATACGCCCCCTGCGAACGTAAAAGGGGACAGGCAACCCCCACCACCACCCCCCGGACAGTCAGCTCCTTCCCCCATTTGGTCAAACTTTATTGGTGGACACCAACGACACCATACAATAGTTCCATACAGTACACAAACATGTAACCACCTGTGGGTGTTATGATTGTAAATATGCAATGCTGTGATACTGTAGGGCTGCTGCAATGCAGTGACTGACAGATGCACGTACACTTGAATTAACGCACGCACACGCACACACACACACACACACACACACACACACACACACACACACACACACACACACACACATACACATACACATACACACACACACACACACACACACACACACACACACACACACACACACACACACACACACACACACACACACACACACACACACACACACACGCACGCACACACACACACACACACACACACACACACACACACACAGTGTCTGGCTACAAGGCAGTGAGACAGAGTGACAGGTCTAATGATTAACGAGCCTAATTAGCAGTAATTACCTCAGTGATTAGCCTTAGTCACTTAGAAAGACTGTTGACACAAAGGAGACAAGCCTCTCACAGAATAACCATTCATTCACACGCTCGTGCGAGCGCGTGTACACACACGTGCACATGCACACACACACACACACACACACACACACACACACACGTACCCACAGATGCATGCACTTACATGTGAATAAACACTATGCATCCACGCTCATACAGTAAGCATCACACTGGTGATGCATGAGTGCATGCATCACCAACACACAGCAGGAAAGCAGGTAAGGAAGGAAGGATGGGAAAGAAAGAAAGGAAGAAAGAAAGAAAGAAAGAAAGAGTCTGATGATCACCTTGAAGTGCTCAGCCAGCGGGCCGTCGGTCAGGGATAGTTTACACTGTACGCACATAAACACACCTCTAATTACATCCCATTACCACCTGACGGGCTGACACATTCCATTACACCTCTAACAACACTGTCTGCAAGGACCCAGGATTAATCAGGAGAGAGAGAGAGAGAGATGTGAAGGCTGGTCAAGGCTACAATCTCATTTCTGTGTGTTATGTCAGGTGTCTGCATGCATTACTGTTGCAGCCATGAGTGCTAAAAAGATGTTAATATTCTGTGAAAGTGAGATATTTCTGAGAAGGTGTTTAAAACAAACACACGCACGTACGCAAGCCCGCACGCGCACACACAGTGTCTCATAGGAAGCGAGGCGTCCAGTGGACAATGCCTGAGTCACTGCACTGGTCAACCGTTTCACCTCCTGCTGGTAAAAACATGACCACACCCACAGGAAGGAAGTAGCTTAGTGACCACTGCGTTTCACTCTGGGCACTTCCTATGAGCTATATAGGCTTAAGGATTGCAAGTGTGCGCACACGCGCACATGCACACACGCGCAAACACACACACACACACACACACATTGTGTTGAGCTTGTAGATATTTTATCTTCAGCCAAGATATGTTCCCACAGTACGGATATAGTGTTCATGTGTTTGGTAAACGATATAGCCATCAAACTGAACGACCAGTGAGAACATAGTCTGAACTGGCAGTCTCAGGTGAGCAGTTCTAAGGTGCCAGTTACTAAGCACAGCTGCTACAACTATATTGCATGCACACACACACACACACACACACACACACACACACACACACACACACACACACACACACACACACACACATACACACACACACACACACACACACACACACACACACACAGGCTGTTGTTGTTGCTCCCTGTACAGTCATTACCTCTGACAAAAGCAAGGTGCCCTGGAAACTGACCAATTGCACGCAGCCCCCTGTTCCCTAAACAGGAAGTAGGAGTGTGTCGGTAAACAACCTGTGGTATTTGTGCTAATGGCCATACTTCCTCTAAAGAAGACTGTAATTTATATTCAGCCATGATGGGCCAGGTGTTCGTTCATGTTATTTCATTACTGTAGCTGTTTATGCCGCCAGAGTAAATATGTTACCTCTTTCTCTCTCTGCTCGCTCTCTGGCACTCTTTTCTTTAAATGTCTCTCAATTTGTGTATATTGTAGAGTTAATGTTTGTTATTATATGAACTGCACAGCATGTACATATTCATCTCTCTTTAACTCTAAATCTCTCTCTACCACTCAATACTTGCCTGTTTCTATTATTTCTCTCCCCTTCTCCATCTGTGTACAATGCCTAAAGGATGACTCGTGCAACAATACCTCATGAAAACACATGTTCCCGCCGTCTGTTTGTCAAACAAACATCTGTCAGAGAGCCGGCCCTGATAGTTCCTTTATTTGTCCAGACGGAACTGGCGAGTGCCAGTAAATTACAGGCCCCAAAGAGCGTCATCTCTGTTTCTGTTGACAGCTCACGTCCTGAGTGTGCAAATAACAGCGGTCTGCACATCAGTGAGCTGATGTAGGCCTACCGCTATGCAAGTTCAGATTAACTTTAAGGCAGTGGTTCCCAAAGTGGGGTCCCGAGGACCCCCAGGGTCCTTGAGGGAGTTCCAGGGAGTCATCAGCTAAATGATAGTTTGGAACCAGATGGACCCTTATGGGTCTGTAACTCTGAGAGTGTACAAATGGAACCAAATGGACGGTCATTTTGGTTCCATTTGTACACTCTCAGAGTTAAATTAACATTGATTTTACAATATAAATTGTGGTCTCAGAGATTGAAAATGAAATGTCATTAAATGGGGGTCCATAGACTAATGCACGTCAAACTGGGTGTCCTTGAAATTAAACGGGTTGAGAATCACAGCGGGGCACCTGGGCTAATTAGTGTCAATTTGGGGGTCCTTGACATGAAAACCACTGCTTTAAGGGAACTAACTATACAAGAGCTATAGAGGAAAGAAAGAAAGAAAGAAAGAAAGAAAGAAAGAAAGAAAGAAAGAAAGAAAGAAAGAAAGAAAGAAAGAAAGAAAGAAAGAAAGAAAGAAAGAAAGAAAGAAAGAAATAATCAATCTAGTTGGTCCCCAGATGAAAACAGTGCAAGTATGTTTTAATGAGCCCTGGTCACTACTATGTTTTAATGAGCCTGAGTGACTTGTACACGTGCGTTCATGAGCCTGGGTCCCAGGGTGAGACTAAATGTACTCCGTTTGGTTCCTGGGGCTGCAGGGCTGCAGTAGTTTATAGGCCTACACCATCATTCATTACGCTATAAGCAACTTGTCATTTACTGCAACAGAACGTCTAGTGACATGGCATCCGTGCGGATCTCAGACGTCATGCGGACTGTCTATGACATCCGAGTTCAATAGAGGTACAATGCAATCCTGGTCACTAAACTGCCTCCCCCTGGCCAGCCGGGGCGCCTGATGGAGGTGAAAGGAACTGGTTGGAATAACGTGTTCCTTCCACATGCTACGTCCAACCAGGGAAACTCCCCCCTGTCAGGTGTAAAGGAGCAACTTGGACACTCAGGCATGAAGGAAGCATGAGTTCAAGTCCGTTGCTCTCCCCTTGTCCCCCATATATGGGGACTAGGTTGGTGGAGGGTGTGTAGAGCCCAGGATCACATTAGATGATTGACACAGGGGTGAAAAATGGGTTACAAAATCGTGGGATAAAAATATATATATTAAAAAGAAATAGAGGTACAATGCACTCCAGTCCTTTTGAGGTGCTCTAGTCTAAGCTAGGACTCTAAAAAGATCAAATTTTCGCACTTAAGTAGTAACTCTTAAGTGTACATAAGGGTGACTTTGATCGTAACACCCTGCGGAAAGCGGACCAAGAAGTCCTGAAGGGACTTGGTCCCCTTATTGTTTTTTTCCTTCTTCTGCCAAAAAAAGCCGTTCTGGCTGAACCGTGCGGTCGGTTTTCGGGAAACTTTCCAATATGGTAGAGGGCTATGCCAAACGGTGAGGACACGTCCACAACGATTGGCCAAAATGGTGGCGCTATAGTACATAGCATGACATAGCTCATAAACCATTTGACCGTCAGAAATAAAACTTTGATACCCATATGCGTCTCCTCATGCCAAACAACTTTCATGTTCTGACTTTTGACCGCTGACCTTTCGATCACCCGCCATTTTGAATTATATGAAAAACAGTTAAAATCTATCTCCTCCCAGGATCTTTCATCAAAATGCACAAAATGCACGTTTTTATGAGAAAATGAAAATTACTGTTTTGTGAAAGTTCTTCTTCTGCCACTAATACATACATGCAGCGTCATATGCTTATGAAACTTTACAGTATGGTAGAGGGTCATGCCAAATAGCAGTGAAACCAGTCTCACTGCAATTGGCCAAAGGGGGGGGGACTATGGCAATCCTTTTAAATGAAACATTTGAAAAGGCATAACTCATGCCTCATTTGGCCAAAAGTCATGGCACTTGTTTCCACATGTTCCTTGACTCACGGGGAACACATCTGTGACTTTGACCAGTAAGCTCCGCCCTCAGATATTTTCCAGATCCGAAGATCAGAAGCTATATATATATATATATCTAGAACGGATTGAGGAGCGATGGACCACATTCATTTGGCAGACATATACAGCCCGCAGAGAGGGACAGTGCTGTTATGTCTTGAACTCATCTTCATTGTCATATACTGTACATTTCAAATCAATGATACGGAGGCAAAACCACAGACTGGCAGCTTTGATTACAGCTCCATCTGCCTGATAAAGTGACATATATGTACAGTACATGTCAGTCCTATCATTTACTTTGACCATACTAATTATAAGACTTCATTCACTCTACTTCAATAACAGTTAGATTTCACTTAGAACTTGATCTGACTCATTATAAAAATGTGATGTTAGAGACTAGATGAAAAAAAAACATAGTTTATGCAGAGTTAGAGTTCCCAAACGTAATGATTCCAGTGGTTGCTGTTCATTCTCATGAGTGCACAATTGCATAATTTTTTTGAAATGCCACAAGGAATGCTTCAGTTTTGCGGTTGTATCTCTACAGACTACAGTAATTGCGTTGCTGCCAGAGTTGATTGTATTCGGTTTCATTTGATAGCATTTGAGGAAGAATATACTGTACATGATTGGGTTAGATTGGTTTGTTCTTTTATATATACCACAAAAGGTTTCAACTCTGAAAATACAAGTTGCAAGTGACTTGTTACAGGGATCATTATGCAGGGCATTCAGATTACAGCCACCACCACATGTGCCTTTTCATTATAATTAATATGAATCTGTATGTTGCAATGATGCTGCATTCTTGGGAGACAGTATCCACACAGAAACGTTGTGGCTTTTGTGGTTACAGTATATGTTGTATAGTAAAATGTCTTGTGTTTCTTTGTCACTGCAAGATGGCCCACAAGGAAAGGGAGGAAACCGGGTTAAAATCCATGGTAGAAGAGGAAAGTTACACAGTTAAGTGGTTAACCCATTCAAAAATAGCAGATCTACAAGCTCATAGTGCGGCACTCGGTGCCGCGCTAAGAGCTTGTAGATCTGCTATTTTTTTTAAATCTTAAAAATGTGTCGCAAATCTTTGAATATATATATATTCTTTCAGTGTGAATGTTTTTAACTCAAGTCTGGAGTTCTGGGGGGGGTCCCTGCATGAAAAACATATTTTCAGATGGGGGTCCGCGGCCAAATACAGATCATTTTGGTGGTCCTTGACATGAAAAAGTTTGAGCACCACTGACATAGAAAGATTTATTTTTTGAATCGGCCTCAGGTCTAAATGGGTGAATTTAGACCAATGTGCTGGTGTCATTGTTCATTAATGGCTATAGCAGTAGATAGCAGGTCTGATTTGGTAGGAATTATGCATTTATGTAAATGTTTTTCATGGCAGAAGATAAAGGATAGGTTACTGTACTACCACTAGACATTACATTTATGAATCGAGGGGAGATCAGAAAACCTGGCAGCAGGAAAATCGAGAATATCTTTAACAAATTAATTTAGTCCGACGTTTTCTTCTTCTGCTGTAATTGATACCTGATATTGCCTCCCACAGGTGCTTAATGACCCAGGAAACAAGTTAAAAGTTATACACAGTACATGACCAGCAGTAGTGGAAAATAACCATCCTTTGGGATTATGATCGATGTTTTAATTGTATTTGTGTTCTTTTATGGCATGTCCTGTAGGCTATAATCATGAAGGCTATTATCTTGTATCCGATCTGAGACAACATTGTGAGCTTGAATAAGAATTGCAACATAAGATTGTATTTAAGGCTCAGGGGAATTAAACCCTGTGGCTCTGAAGATTAATTTTGTCAGCGGATCACAATTAGGAGGTTAGACAGCATTATACAATGCTCTACTCTATAGTGTGATTCATCATTGATACAAATGGTAATCTGAAGATTCAGAAGAAGCCGATGACAGGCTAAACCTCTTTCTGTAGCACACAGGAAACATGGACTGTATCAGTTAATTGTTCTAACAGTATCAACATAGTGCAACGGCGGAGCCAACATATACTGAGAAATGAAATACTAGAAGAGGTCTGCTTCCTCCCACAGTCTATGGGGATACGCTTCTGGAGAAAGGATGCTGTTTTGGTGAATGCATACTTGACCCAAGAGTTAGAATTTTCAGTATAAAGCATATAACACTTGACCTAATAGTTAGAATTTTAAAGTTTTCAGCATGTGCTTTCCCCCGTTGAACTGGCTAATGAGACCTTATTATAGATATCATAACGCCATTAACACCTACAGGCTACTTGTGTTCATATCTTTACTGCTACAGTAAGTGATGAAGTGTAACATGGCCCTTATGAATAATAGTATATATGAACGAAATTGCCATTCTGTAGATAATAGAGCCAAAAGTCCATTCAAATGACACTGAAATACCTCCCCGTAGACAATGACGGAGGGGCGCCGTCTCTACCAAACTTGAGCCACGTGAAGCACCGGCGAGCGAGGCGCCAGCCGAGCGAGTCACCTCGCTGAGGGTTGTGAAGTTCGGTAGAGCCGACTCAGCCCCGTCCGAGTTGCAATCCGATAGGCAGAGAATGGTAAATAATATAAAACCTGAACTAAAAAAAAAAAAACATAAGTCGAAATATGGAAATAAAAGCTTTCTGCAAGACAACATTGGATGGATGGAGGATGGCTCTAATGAAGAATTCCCTGTGAGGTCCAGGATGCATTTCCAAATATTTTCTTACTGTCTTTATTGGAAACAAAATACGACCAACATCTGATGGTGTTCAAATATTTGAAGTATCTAAGAGCCATGATGGATGACATGGTTTACTGAAGATAAAGATTAGCGTCTGTTTTTCGTGTTATATTACATCTGTTTTTCGTGTTATTTTACATCTTCCGTGAAACAATGGTTTTAACAGTAGGGGTCACAATCATTTATAAGCTGTCAACAAGCTCAAACTTACCCTAAAAGCTCAGCCGGGTTCAAAATACTATCTATATGTAACGACAATTTACACAGTATTTTATAAACAAAACTAAAAAGGGGGAAATATTTTAAAGCCACTGTGCGAGTGAGAGAAGACCATGAGACCCAGTTAACCTACTTTCAGAAGCTGAGTATGATGAAGATATAGTTCCGTGTCACACCAACAGCAGGTCAATGACTGATTAATTAATTGATAAATGACTCTGGTCAAAATAATAAAAGATAGATAGTGTTATGTTGGTAAGTGGGTCAATGAAGTATGCATGCGTGCAAGGCGTAAGTAAGTGTGTGTGGAAGTGTAGTGTATTTGTTTCCCTGTATGTCTAATATAATTTGTGGACTCAAATAAAGCATTCAAGTGTGTGTGTGTGTGTGTGTGTGTGTGTGTGTGTGTGTGTGTGTGTGTGTGTGTGTGTGTGTGTGTGTGTGTGCGCGTGTGCATGGCTAGCGAATCTGCTTGTATGTCTACCGGTATGCTATTATGTACCAGTGTGTGTACAGTATGTGTGGTTACATTCATGCTTTTGTGTGTACAGACAGACCATACACATATAGTAGCCTACAGTATGTGCGTCAGTATGTGTGCAATGTGCATCCCCTACCATTATATTATAATACCATACCACATATAATGGTATGGTACCAAAGCAATACTTTGTAACATTGAGAGTGTGCAGTAGCCTCACATTTCTGCTTGTGACGTAATGAGAAACCCCCCTTTCTCCCTCCCAGGAGACGGATGGGGCCTGACTTCTACTACATTAGATCAATCACACATCACATAAAAACACACAGACATACTATATCTACTGTATGTGTATCTCATTCTAACACATGCACTATACAGACTATAGTCTCTCATAAACTGATACTTTCCCCATTCTTCCCTCCACATCTTCCTCTCCCTCACTTCCTGTTTCTATCCTCTCTCCTTTCCTCCCTCCATCGCCGGTGCAGCGCTTCTATCTCAGTAAATAAAATATCTACTGATGCACAAACTTAGACACATCATCATCATTGTCTCCACCAGGCCGAAGGCCCCAACATTTCTGCCCCAAAATTTCCAGAACGACCTGTTATAGCACCACCAAAAGTCTGTCCAAAAATATCGTGAATCGTTACACACTATCTCTATAGTCATGTGTTCAAGACAGGTCTGTCCGATATTTCAGATTTCATCGTAATTGGCTAACATTGGCTTTCAAAGTTTGCAGGATTGGCCCGTGAAAAAAAAAAGCCTCAAATCTGCAATTTACGTGAAATCTTTCACAGACTTTCCTACTAGGCTGAGGAATATATCCCACCCTTTTCACATTGGCCTGTTATAGTGCCACCAACAGGTGGATTTTTGTTAAACACATTTTTGGGAAAGAATGCCTCAAATCATCCAATTGCCATCCAAGGCATAATAATAAATGTAACCCTTTTCACATTGGTCTATTATAGCACCACCATGAGGCCACAACCTGTGCCCCAAGGGGCGAACTTTACGGTTGCAAAGTGTTATTTTAGCTTGTAGATTGACCGTTTTCGCTGAAGATATTTGGTGTAGAGGGAACAAAGCAGTGGACCCAATAACCCCAGCCAACTATGTACAGTATATAGGGTTTAATAATGCATTTTATTTATAAAGGTCTTTAAATTCTCACAAATCTCAAAGTGCTACAAAGCCTGGCAATTTTCTTTTTTTAAATAAAATAAAATAAGCGTAAGCAACATCATAATCATAACGGAGCGTGATCAATAACATCCTGGGACCCTACGCTAAAAGACTAGGTAAAACATGTTTAAGGAAATGCTTTCTTAAAAAAGGGGGTCTTTACTCCATTCTAAACTCTATCTCTACCGCTAGCTGTTAGCATAAACCCCAGTTCCAGGGGCCAGCATACGCGTTGACTTTAAATAGTCCGAGATTATTACTTGGGGGGGAAAAAAGAGTTAAAAGAGTCGGTGGCCTGTGGTGCTCTGAGGTTCATAGGGAGAGAGTTCCACAGACATGCAGGGCGGTGTGGCAGAAGGCCCGGTCGCCCGTGGTGCGGAGGTTGGTGTGGGGGACGGGGAGAAGATGGGTGTTGGAGGAGCGGAGGCTTCGAGTATAAGCGGTTTAAATTATACATTTTACATTTCACAATGCTATAGGACAGCTTGACTGCACACTAACCTCTCTACTGCAGGAGTTCAGGAACACTCAAACACTATAAGATTTAGCAGCCCTGGGGATTATCTGTCACCACCGGTTGACGCTCAGCTAGGCCTTTTACTCCAACTCTCAATAATTGCAAGCAGGCTAGATCATTCATTGAAAAGTATGGCCAGGGACAGAGTGAAATAATATGACTTGGTTGTACTTTCCCTGGGTTGATGACATATTGGAAGTATGGTTTTTGCAATAGATTTTCTGAATTAATAACAACGAATTAGCGATGGCTACGGGTCGATTTATTAACTCCTGTACCTATAGATTAATGACTGTGGAAAAACACACAAAGACATGTTTTCTTCTTTGCTCATTCTCAGTCTCACTCAGTGTCCTATTAAAATGAATGACTGGTACTGTATAATAAACCTGCAAATAAAATATGATGTGTGACAACAATTCATACCTAGTTCAAATTACTTATTTGCCATCGAGTTTGTGTGTGTGTGTGTGTGTGTGTGTGTGTGTGTGTGTGTGTGTGTGTGTGTGTGTGTGTGTGTGTGTGTGTGTGTGTGTGTGTGTGTGTGTGTGTGTGTGTGTGTGTGTGTGTGTGCTTGCGTGCATGCATGTGTGCCGTTTTATTTTCACAACTGTAATTATTATGGAAGCCGCTCTGACAATGTGTCCCATGAGTGTCCAACTTCACTGTTGACTATTCACAAAATAACATTAAGGCCCTACACACACACAAACACACACACGCACGCACGCACGCCCTGTGATGAGCAGAAAATATCACCTGGGACTCAAAATGTAACCATGCCTCGATCAATCTACTCCTCACACAGTTGCTGACATGCTAGAAATATGATTGTTAAGCTAGATTTACAGAATTAATGAAAAGAGGTGGTTGCTGACTGCTGAGCCCACCCCGCCACCCCCCCCCCCCCCCCCCCCCCCATCGGCTCTGTCAATGTTTGTGGCTGACCCTTGCGTGAATTCCTCTGTATGTAATGCACCCTGAGGAATGGAAAAATGCTCAACCAAAGTGAAACATCTCATCAGCAATCTGCAGTCTGTCCCATACACTCCTCTCACTCTCCACATCAATCTTCATCAGTCAAAGTGAATCTACAGCCGCCTCCCTGTGGATCGCTCACGGCTGAGTTGGACTTGTGCGCCGGTGTCGCGCACAGAACACTAGACGAGTTCAGTTCACAGAACACTAGACGAGTTCAGTTCACAGAACACTAGACGAGTTCAGTTCACAGAACACTAGACGAGTTCAGTTCACAGAACACTAGCCGAGTTAAGTTCACACCAAATGTGCCTCAGCAAGTATAAATAAGGCATCAGTCATGTCTCTTTCACATGATTAAACACACTGTATGGGCACACATACAGTGTGTGTGTTGACTGACACACACACACACACACACACTTGCATACCGTACAATGTCTCACACATAGCCTACACAATGTAGAATCTAGATAAATGCAACTTAGACACATATTGTACCCATTCATGCAATGCGTGCACAGACACACAAACAAAATCACATACTGTACACATGCAGGAACACACGAACAAAGACACAAATGACTGTGTGCTAAGGCAGTAGTTCCCACACTTTTTCATGTCAAGGACCCCCAAATTCACCCCCATAATGCCATGGACCCCCATAAGAGAAGATTTTTACGGCTCTAGCAGAGATTCTCAACCCGTTTAATTTCAAGGACCCTCAGTTTGACATGCATTAGTCTACGGACCCCCATTTAATGGCATTTATATCTCTGGGACCCCCAATTTATATTGTAAAATCTAGGCCTAGTTCCATTTGTACACTCTCCACACTCTGTATACTCTCAGAGTTACAGACAGGTTCATTTGGTTCCAAACTATCATTTAGCTGGGGACCCGTCTGGAACTCCATCAAGGACCCCTGGGGGTCCCCGGACCCCACTTTGGGAACTACTGTGCTTAGGGGCTCCTTGTTAGGTTTCCACTCAGTATTTCTTGACCACACTCAATACCACCAACCGTAATGAAGTGCTTCTACCAGGCACAGATCCGCTGATAAAGAACTGCATGTGTTCACAATGTGGTCACTTTCTTTAGATTCTTTTTTAAATAATGCAGAGAGGAAACTAAGAAAGAATGCTAAGAAATAATAATCAATGTGTGCTTGGCAACCAAAGAATGGGTCACAAAATCTTTCAAAAACACCCTGGAGATAAATAAAAAAAAGAGATGAATAAAATGTCATTTGTTTTGTCCAATCTAGTATGTTAATACAATGTATCCCCTGAAAAAGCAGACAGTAGACATGCAGACATTAGTTCAATGGGGAAAAAAATCCATTCGCATGACTGAAGTACAATGTGACAGAAGTAGCATGTGCTTAAATTCATATTTAGAAAATGTTTCAGAAAGAAACTAAATCTGAGATGATGGAATGATGATGGATGATGATGGTCATGGAATGGGAACCTTCTGAATGCTTCATGGGCAAAGATAATCAACTTCAAAGTCTAAAAAAATAGGTCATAATGACCTCTCAGTCATGCGAGTGTAAGCAGCAGACCTGTGTTCAAATCCAGGGAGTTACATATTGCAGCTTTAATTCCAAAGAAATCTTAAATTCCTTCCAAATCCAGGCAATGCAAGATGAAAAGTGAAAACAATACCCTGATTGTTGCCTGGCTGCACCATAGCAGACATCCCCCCGATGTAAGAGAAGGTTCAATGGAGGTTGAATACAATATTATAGGTAAATAGGTTAGTGGCATAAAAACATAATAAATGTCCACATAATAGCCTGCAAAATAATTGTCTGGGTTATATGGAAAATGTCTGGGCCTCATCCCCAATGACAATGTTTGGAACGCTCTGGTATAGAAAATGTGAACGTACTGTAGCCCTTCAGTCATGATAAAGGCGCACTCAATGAGCCAGGCTTCAAAGCGCATGCTTGTGCCAGAGGCTAAAATGATAATACATTTGAAGTTGAAAGTAAGTATGATTTATACACTTTGTCCATAATATCATTTTTTACTTTATTACTTTAACTTTATTTCTGACATTATTTCTGTTACTAATTATTACTAATTGTATGCATATTTTTTCCATTAGATTCATATTCATCAACACTTTTGTCAACTGACGCAACACATTTGACGCAACACATTTGCTAAATGAAATGACGTACACCATAATACCAGGAATGCAAACATAATAACAGGAAGTGAAATAAAAGTGAATGGGTGAAAATCATAAAACTGTCTGTCTGGCTTTGTGTGAAGTTGTTTGAACTGTCAGCTTTAATCAAACTGCAGACTGCCTTGGAGGTTAGATGTTAGATCAGATATCACTCCCTCTACTCTCCCAATCTCTCGTACAACATGTCAGCACATTTTTAAGGGAACAGGTTTAGATTTTTAAGATGTGAACCTTATCATCTACTATATAGATTAGAAGCTATACTCAAACTCCCCCTTATGGGGTAGAGCTGAAAAATATACTTAGATCTGCAATCAAACGGACAGCAACATAAGAAAGGACTAGAAAAGCCACATTGAAAGGTAAATGCAAATGATTCCAAGGTCAGAGTTGATGATAATAATAGTAATCTCAAGCAAAGAAGAGGTTATCTACTGTATTTGCACTGTATTCTTGACAACAAACTGACAGGTAAAAGTACATTTTTGGGCAGAATTTCCTCTTTTTGTCAACAAAAGTGCTCTCAGGACTCTTGCCAGAGCCCTCATTCAATGCCACTTTGACTATGCTCCTCTGGGAAAGAGGGGCGGGGGCTCTGCTGTTTCCTTTGAATTTTGCCCCTGCTGAACAGATTCAGTAGCGCAGCTCGGAATCTGTTCTTAAGAGATTACCGTACTAAAGACTTCAAAGCTTCAAACCTCCCAAAACAAATTGATTCAATATACTTCTCAGCCTGGGGCCCACCTATTTCTAATACACGTTGCTAGTCTAGGATGGGTCAGGATAGAAGACAGGGTTAAGCAATTCATATTTGACTATCTTTTTTCAAGATAGTCACATGGGCTCTGCCCATAATCCCCTCATATCTGACTAACCTAAAAAGAAACTGAGCTACACCGACATGCTAGAGGGAGCGACAATCTGGTACAATCTGGCGACAATCTGGTACCACCCACCTATGTTGATGAATTTAATATATACTGTAATAGGGCCACGATGGAAACAAGTCCCCAGGACTATTTTGTGTTATCCATTTTAAATGTATGACTGTATCCCGTGCTTTTCCGTCTAGTAAAATATTCAATCTATCAGTCAATTGTGGTAGGGATCCGGTGCTTACTCAAAAGCCACCGCAGCAGGACAACAAACATGTGTGGGACTTGAATTCGGAGGACTGTTTCACTCCAACGGCCACATGGAGTGGCTACGTTTACATGAGCAGTTAAATCCCCTTTTCATTCCGAATAGAAGTTCAATCCTATTAAACGTTGTTATGTAAACACCTACAAAAACTTACATCCGAATGAAAACGCTCGATCCGATCTAAAAACCATTCCGATGTCACTGGCCGGATTACTCCGATGTTCAATGCGATTGAAAGAAAATTGGACTCATGTATACACTGCTTCGGATGTAAATTCATTCTGGTCTTTCTGAGCATGCTCATTTCCATTGCGCTCCAACTCCAAGGCGCTCATAAGCCTCATATCCAAGGCGCGCCGAGGAGTTTGCACATAGAGCGCGTTATTTCGTGCATTTTGTGTGTGTGTGTGTGTGTGTGTGTGTGTGTGTGTGTGTGTGTGTGTGTGTTCAACGGTCTCTCTCTCACACTCTCTCTCTCAAAAATAACGAGCGACCCGATAATAATCAGTGTGTTGCGTGCCCTGGCCGTGCTGTAGATAATAAAGTAGGCTACACATAAAAACGAGATGATCACCTTCCCAGCGGAGAAGGGGAGCAGGTGGGGAAAAAAAGACGGTAAACATAATATGTCCGTCCCTATCCAAGCAGCAGCCTCAAAACTACTGCGGAATGAAATGATGGGATTTCAAAGTGTCGTCTTTCGTCTGAAAGTCACAATGAATGAACTGCCTATATTTTATGTGTCCAACAGATGGCGTAGTTTCACGTGAATTAACATGTATCATGTCTTCTATCACTTCTCCATATAAACACTCATTCGGAATGACCATTTCCCATGTAAACTCGCGGCAAAAAACATTACATCGGATGTATTTTATTCGGAAGTATTTATTCGGAATGATCACCCTTCATGTAAACGTAGCCAATTGTCTGAGCCTTTAGAGCAGGCCAGGATCTGTGATCTAACACTCAGCCAGTGTGACTCTGACACTCTCCAGCAACCAGACATAAAAACGCCCCTCTACATGCCTCCAATCAGGATCAATGGCTTCAGCAGACTGCTCCGGTGGGTACGATCACAGAATGAACAATTGTAGCCATATATATAGAGAGGCCCCCAAATCAGAAAGGAAACGTGCTTTTACTCGACCAGAAACAAAGTAGATTGATGGAAGCCAGTGTGCTGACTGCTAAAGGGAAATTATTTCCGAGGCAAATCTCATTGCATTTAAGAAGCATAATAGCACTGGTGTTTCTTAATCTATAGTATGTTTGGGACACATAATGAGTTGTGGGCCTGTTTCTGTCGAGTTCCCCCATGAAACATTCTTTAAGAATTTGCAGCACGTGTTGGTGAGTGGGACTTTAGAATATATAATGTGTGTGTGTGTGTGTGTGCGTGTGTGCATGCGTGCGTGTGTGGGTGTAACTGTATATATTAAAAGAAAAATCAAACCCGTGTGAACTGAGTGGTGCAACTCCCCTCTCTCCCCCCCCCCCCCTCTCTCCTCTCTCTCTCTCATTAGCAGGCAACAGTGCAGCACTATCTCTCTCTCTCTATTTCTGGCACAACAGCGCCCCTACTGGTACTCATAGTCATACTGGTGCTCATAGTCACATAGGTAGGTGTGGATCTCGGTATTCACTTGGGAATGGCGTGTCTCCAATGTGGATTTCGGACTTCATGTACCGGTAATGTCGTCTATGGCATCTGTAGTCTAGATGACATCTATGATGAATGACTCCACAATTTGTTTGATTTCAGCCCAATCCGAGCCCTCTTTGATTAACATATGGGAATGAAAATGAGTAAAGGTACTTCTGTGGCCTACTGGCAGTGTGCACAAGAAATATGTTGCTAATTGGTCCAGTGGTTTGTGATTTCACTGTAGATTTGGCTTGGACGCACGCACGCACGCACGCACGCACGCACACACGGACGCACGCACGGACACATGCACGGACGCATGCATGGACGGATGAACGTGTATAATGTAACCCCAAACAACTCAACAGCATATTAGAAACTGCTAACAAGCATCTGGCATGCATTCTTCATGATTCGGACACGGCTTGGCCCCTCTACGTGAACATCTCTCAACCTTGGGAACATATGGACATTAACACGCATGAGGTTCAGATGACCAGTGCAATCAGGCAGAGGAAATATCATGATAGAACAGCCTCACAACACAACCTCTTGGAAACCATTCATTCATTTCACAAATCATACATCAAGTATGAGTCATTCAAACCAACGTATGAATATTAATGCAGTGTAGATTTCAACATACATAGCTTCTTTCCTTGGTTGACCAACAAAATCGGATAAAATCTGACAGAGTTCACTATAT
The DNA here is from genome assembly GCF_964188405.1 of Protomyctophum parallelum. Classification (NCBI taxonomy): domain Eukaryota; kingdom Metazoa; phylum Chordata; class Actinopteri; order Myctophiformes; family Myctophidae; genus Protomyctophum; species Protomyctophum parallelum. The sequence goes on along the minus strand of NC_139705.1, from coordinate 26,797,200 downwards.
TATATGGATGTCAAAGTCTGAATGGACCTGTGGAAGTAGGCTGTCACTTTTCACAAATAATGCCAAACGCACACAGTATACAATTTATTTTTTAAATCCAAACCATAAAAATAAAAAACAAGGGTGTAGTGCACAGTACAGTATCATACACTGCTACACTAGTTTGCAGTAATTTGGATGACGAGACCAATTAGACAATGGAAAGCCCATTATGTATCACTCTATCCTGAAGAACTGGGACAATGTTTTCATTTCACAAATCAACACCATGTATGAGTCATGTACCCACTGATGTAGGCCTATATTAATTATGCATATTTCACTCTATGTTGTATACACTATACTATTGTAGTTTGTTAAAGACATGACAAATGGTTTCCACAACAATCCCACAATACAAATACAAATCTTTCATCCTTTTCATGTCACCAATCAGTTCTGTGTACAAATGAATCACTCTACTGTACAAATTATTGATGTTCGTAAAGTTGTGGTCTCAAATGTGGAGGCCAGGCTGTAACAGTTGTTTTCCAACTTGTCTCTGTTGAGTGTTTGCCCATCTGACTATACGTAACATACAGTAGGCCTACTGCCTACTGATACTGTGTGCATTTTCACAGCACGTTTATTGAAAATGATCAATCAATAGACTGTGTTCTGGCTTGGATCAATGAAACTAACATAATGTAGCCTACTTTAAGTTTCTACTTATTGGTATCACAACGAAAACTAATTTCATTATAGGCTTTACATAAAGAACACCACAAATCTCTATTTGTTTTGCATGTTGTTTTCATATTAATGTTATACTATCATTCATATCATTTGAAATGCGCTCATTGTGGCCCACAAGTTGAGAATGACTGGTCTATACTATGTTGTCACTTTACTATACCGAACCCTGAGCCTGATGTCTACTGATGGTCAAAGTCAAAAGTAATGAATTCCCATTAGCGTTCCCTCAAGGACATGGACACACACCGAGAGCCCAGAGCAATGAGTCATGTGCTGGAACAGTATAACGTCCTATTGGCTCAAAGTAATCCCTGTTTTACAGTATTGATATATCTGTCATTTAGGACCATAGTAGTCTCTCGGTAACAGAACATCCGAGTCCAACCCAGTCCCAAATCAACACCGCAGACATAATGGAGTATTTACAACCATATTAAAGCGAACGTTGAGGTGCATATCGTGTGTCACATTCTCATTCTCGTGGAAATAATGGGCTGGCTGTCCAGCTGCTAAGCGTACAGATACAGAGGGGTAAGGCAGAGCGGAAATTATCTGAAGTATAGCCACTGGGTCGTTTTAGATCTGTGGTTCTCAAAGTGGGGTTCCGGGACCCCACACACGCATGGGTCCTTGAAAATGAGAGTAAGGAAGACGAGGATCAGTATAACCTGTTTGACTAGGGTTTGGCTGGATTGATGAATTCCTACAATGACCATAATGCTTTGGTGCACTAATCCTCCTTGTGGAGAGGGGGGAGGGCTGCGTGGAGGTGTGACTCGTAGTCCAGGAAGGAAGTGAGACCACATTTTCATGAGAGATGTTGGGCATTAACATGGCGTCATGACTACAATATCTAAAAACACATATTACACACATAAAGCCCACAGGGAAGTGTTTCCAGATTGCAGTCAGGCTGACATGACAATCTAGAGAAGAAGAACTAAGGAGAGATGGAATGCTTCATTTATTCATTTATTTATGTTGTGAGCTTGTAGCTAAATCTGTTATTTGCTGAATAATAGTCAAGAGAAGAACATAATAGAGTAAGGGAGAGATGGCAAGGGGGTTGTAATTCAGAAGCCTTTGTTATAATTAATATGAACATTGTGAGAGTTCTCTTCTTAGCTTGTTTCCAGAATCATTAAATGTTTCTTCCCAACCTCATCCAGCCATGTGGTCACACATAGTGTTCGTAAATTGATTATACTGTTCTTTATGATTCTTTACAATCTCTTTCTAGAGTTCATTGGAGTCGAAATTAAAGTGTATACAGTGACTGACATAAACATACACATACTGTATATAGGCCTACTTGTATCAGATGATGAAGTATAAAGAACATGAACAACCATGGATGTTTATATACAACAAGCATTTACATAATGGTGCTTTGATAGGACATGTGGTTGTGAGATTGTGTGTGTCTATGCATGCATGTGGTGTATGTGTGAATGACGGCAGAGTAGAGTAAATACATGAGAATATGTTGTGTGTGTATGTGGCTGCGTGCCAGTGTGTGTGCGTGTAACATTTTATAGAGCTAAAGTTTATGAGATAGCAGTATAATGTTTGTCTGGCCAGCTGGTCAGTGTGCTAGCCAGGGTTGTTACAGTGCGTGGGATTTTCTCATGTCATGTCTCTACAGTACCCAGTAGCATGCAGTACTCAGTACTGTAAAGGTTTGAACCGAAATGGGTGGATGGATGCGGGTGATGAAATCATGCAAATGTTCTTGACAAATTGATGCAAGGCAGCAACAGTGAACATAAACACGATGGGATCTAATACGTTATGGCATGGCTTCCCTGTGGATCTCTGATGTTATGCTGATGATGTTGAAAGAAAGAGTTATCTAGAGGCCCCTTAGGGGGTCCTCAGAGTTACTACTGGAGAGCCGCAAAATCTTTGTGTGATAGGAACTTGTTTTTTTGGCATTAACCACTTGAAACCTAGCATCCCTATTCTGGGTGAAACGTTCAAAGAAAATATCTACAAGCTTAGTACAGCGTTTTGTGTTGTGAGCTTGTAGATCAGCTATTTTTGGCAAAGATATTATGTAGAGGTAAAAAGAAAAACAGGACAGAGATAGAGGGGATTAAGTGATTAAATATCAGAAAATACACATTAACATGAATCAAACATACTGTAGGCCTAATAGAAAATATGTTGCGTAAACAAGATGCTGTTAAACAAGCCCATGAAGCTATGTATGAAATCTATGTAAAAGTTTAATCTGCAACACAATTTGCAATTGTTTTTCTGAACCTTAGAAAAGGTATTTTTGTCATGTAAGTTAACACCATCGTACAGTACGATGAAAACCAGGCTAAAGACAACACAGACACCTGTTGAGCCTGCCGCTGCATAACGACGTGTGACTATACCACGCACGCACACACCACGCACACACACACGCACGCACGCACGCACGCACGCACGCACGCACGCACGCACGCACGCACGCACGCACGCACGCACGCACGCACGTACGCACGCTGTACCCTGTTGAGTTCCGTATCCAGTGCACGGCGGTTATGGGACCTGCAGTGCTTGGGCGGAGACATGAACTACTAATTTAAACCTGTACATAAAAAAGAGAGACATCGCAGAACAACAGCCAGAGATTTGAAAGTCACTTTAAAACTTGGCTAAGCTTGGTTATATGCGGTACTTTATCTGGGACAGAGATCGGTTCATTCCAGTAAATTCAGTTGAGTGTATATATCTGGTTTCATTAGTCCAATTCGGTCCTGTACGTTCAGTTGGAAGCATGAAGGATTTTATTTACTTCAGCTGAGATTCATTCAATTCATGTTCAATTTAGTTGGAGTTATATGAGCTTTAATAGCTCTGCAGGTTCACTTCAGTTTTAGATTACCAGTGTCAGTGTGAACCATCAGTGAGACACACATCAGTCACAGAAAAGTAAGTGCAGTAAATCTCTCCAACAGCTGAATTACCCATCACCCCCTACTGCGTGTCTAACAGGAGGGATTAAGGGTTATGCAGTTTAAATCTCCCTGTGTGTGTGTGACTGTGTGTGACTGTGTGTGTGTGTGTGTGTGTGTGTGTGTGTGTGTGTGTGTGTGTGTGTGTGACTGTGTGACTGTGTGTGTGTGCATCCAGTTTCCTGTGCATGAGTAACAGGGGTCCATGTTATTTGGTTCCACTGAGTCTAACTGCTATGGCTGATCTTATAATTGGGTTCTATAGGTCTGGGCCACGCTAAATGTCTATACTTTGACAGTCTAAACACTGCAGCCACTGTAAGGCCCTTTACACTGTGGAGACTGAGGTCACTGTTGGCTTTATACAGTATGCTTTTACTGAAGCCAGTGTTTATGAGCGTGTGTGTATATATGACAGACTGAGCGAGAAAGAGTTTTGTGAAGCTCAAGCAATGCATGTTATGAGCCATCCAATGCATCTATATGTACTGTATGTCTTTGCATCTATAAATGTCAATGAAATCATCAGTGGCGTTCAAAGAACGATCGTTCACGAACGCGTTCATATTTTGGGTGAACGTGAACAGAACGTAGGGCCTACTGTATTTCTACTTGACGAACGTCATTGTGAACGCGGTCATTTCTGGCGTGTGTGTTAACGTCACTTTCTCACGTTCAACTTCGTTCAAGAGTGAATGTTTCCATAGAGCCTTCCAGACGAAACCCCCGCTAAAACACACCCTAAACAGGCCTGAATTAACCATCACCCACTACTGCGTGTCTAACAGGAGGGATTAAGGGTTATGCGGTTTTTATCCCTGTGTGTGTGTTTGTGTGTGTGTGTGTGTGTGTGTGTGAGTGTGTGTGTATATCTAGCGGAAAACCCACCAATAAGCCCTTATCCGACACAAATTAACTAATCTTTCTCAGCCGTACAATTTCACTGGAGCGCGCAGCGCGCATATCTAACTGCATGATGATGTAGCCAGTCACGCAGACAGACAGACAGCAACATGTCCCGATCCAAACACTGAGGAGGCTCCTCAGGAGGTAAACGTGTTGTTGATTAAACAACACGATTAAACATGTTCCACGGAAAATAGCTTCCAATACCTTTGTCCATACAAACGTTGGGAGCTTTTATGTAAAAATGAAAATATAATAAGGAATTAATTGGGATAATGGTAAGAGATATTGTAGAAGCTGTAATTTATTAATTCCAACGTTTTTTCTTTTTTTTTAGGTTTGGACTTCATTCCCAATAGGAATTAAGTCTGCGGTTAATAATGTGGTTAATAACAATGTGGAACGAACATTTACATTTTTTGGAACCATGAACTTTAGTTCAAAATGTTGAATTATGAACTGAACTAAAAAAGTGAACTTTCCCAACACTGGAAATCATTAGGTATGTATGCATGTGCGCGTATATCTACAAATGTGTATGCATTCTCGAGTGTGTGTGTGTAGTAATTGTCTAGGGTGTGTGTGAAGTCGTTTAGTCTTTAGTGGGTTGGGCAGGAGGTTTTGGCTTTGGGAGACGTTTGCTGGAGTGACAAGCAGCCATTGTTCCTGAGCCTTTCCACATAATGTTACAGGCCAATTACCCTACAATCATACGCATGGACACACTCTACGATGAGGGGAAGGAAGGCTTGCCACATGGAAGCACGTGCGCAAGTGTGTGTGTGTGTGTGTGTGTGTGCGCACGTGCGTCGCACACCCTCTCTCTCCCTCATACACTCGCACAGAAGGAAGGAAAAAAAGTGTATGCACTCCCTGCATACCCTTTTTTTCCTTCCTTGACACTTGTCGCACGCACACGCACACGCACACACACACACACACACGCACACACACACACGCTCATTATTTTTTTTGCCATCTTTAACCCTTAACTGAAACCCCAAGCCTAATGCCTTGTACAGTCCTAACCCGGACCCCAGCCAGAATCTTTCACGAATTGTAACTGTAGCCCCCCAAAACCTTTTTTAGCCATGAAAATTGCCATTTCCCTCAGGTTTAACTATTCTTGAGAGGACATTTTGTCCCCATGTGGTGTGGATAATAACATAAGTGCACTCACACACACGCACGCATACATAATCAGCAGTAGAGGTCAAAAAGCCAACAGTGAGGAAATGAGTGGTTCTGTTTCAAAAGCCTGCAGGTTCCTTCATTGCAGGTGGTGTGTGTGTTTTGTTGATTTGTTGTTAAATAGAGCGTGTCTTTTTTCGATGTATATTAAGAAGGAATGGTCCATTTCTGGGCACGGCTGCAGACAGTGTGTTTATGTCACCGGTGCCATTAGATGTGTGCTGCCAGAGCTTTTAATCACATAGAAAACTAAAGCCGTTGTGAACTGTCTAAAGAGTATAAGCTAAAAGTCATCCAATCAGACATTCGATCCTTTTAAACACTATCTCATAGAAATGTTTAAAAAAAAATAAGTTGCTGTATGGGTCTGTGGCTGCGGGTGGAGGTCATGACAGTGTGTTTGTGTGTGCATGTGTGTACGCGTGTGTGCGTGTGCAGCACCACTTAGTCTCACATTTGTAGAGGGGCCAACAGCATCAGCCGGGAATAGTATCATACCAACATCTTGTCCACAGATCCCCCTGAACACACACACGCATGCAGACGCACGCACATGCGCACAAACGAACGCACACACACAGAGGCAGACACAGTGATGCTGTTTAAATGGATTTGGGCTGGGTTCATCAGTGAGTTCCAGAGACAGCAACAGAGAAAACACAGAGGAGAGAGAAGACACTATTCCAATAGAAAGTATCTTCCCATCTGCTCTCTTCATCTCTCTTTTTACGCATGCATACACTACAGTGCATAGTGCATACATTACAGTACACGCACGCACGCACGCACAGGCACACACACGCACGCACGCACACACACACACAGTACAGATACATGCAGTCATTTGCACATGCAAAAGAAGTAAACAAAAAGGAGCCTCCCATCTCAATCAACTCCCTACTCAGCACAAAAGACCAACAGTGAGAAAAACAGTCTCAAATCTCTTCTATGTCAGAAAACACAACTGTTAATTTTAATCTTGTTAAATAGCATACACGTACACAGCATGCATACTTAAATACGATATAAATACAGCAACAATTTAAATTATTCGCTTCTTTCTGTTGAACCAAAGGACACTCCTCATACACCCTGACCCTCCAACCAACCAGACACTTAATGAACAGTTTAATATACGACAGTTCACAAAGTTACTGCTCAAAGAACCAAATTTCACAATAGCCCAGAATTAATGGATAGGTCCAAAATGTCAAAATCCGATCTGGAAGAATTTAATGTAAAGGACAAGGGGTCACAATTAGAACATGGCGTTGGAAAGGATGTCTGAGATGGTTGTTGTTACGTTTTGGCCAAGCTAAGGAACCCCGGAGATGAGAAATACATCGACTATAAATCGAATGCCACCTTGATCGTAACTTTTAAGAGTCAGACAGCCAAACTCAATTGTTGAAATGCAATTTCATGATCAATTTCCAAAGGTATAACTGTGATTTCTTTCTTTTCTTAGTATGTTTCTTTATAGTTTTGCAGCTTTGGCCGGGAAGTGAATCGGGCCTGCCCTGACAGACCAGGAGGCAGCCATATTTATGCACCTGGAACATTAGGGAGTGTTTGATTTAGGATCCCTCAAGTGACAGAAGGGTGGAGTTTGTGCTTTTGGAGAAAATCCTCTTGGCCGAGCTGTGCCAGACACGATCCATTACCAGAGTCCTTGTGAAACAGTAACAACAACCAGGTGTTTTTACAGACTCAGAATACATGGAAATCACCTACAGTGACTTGCGGTCATTGCAGAAGGAATAACCCTTCCATGCCCACAACGGTGACGCCTGATTTATACTTAAGACGCGACAACGGAGCCTCGTGCACAAAATTACCGTCCTGTGCGATGATGTATAAATTAAGCATACTATGTTCACTATGATCACTGACACTCACACCAGGTTAGAAGTTAGTATTCATAATGTCTGTACGGTGGGTACTCTGGGTATCCATGTGTAGCACACCAGGTTAGAAGTTAGTATTCATAATGTCTGTACGGTGGGTAATCTGGGTATGTGTAGCACGGGGAATCCCCATCACTGCGGCGGCCATCCAGCGTTAAATTACAGGATTGTCCAAATCCTGCACCTTGGGAGCCGAGGTGGGTAGAGCAATAGTGCAGCATGCATGCCAACACTGGGACTTCTTCTATTGGTATACAGACAGTATACAACAAACATTTTACCTGTGGTTTCTAAGTTACTTGTGTACGGCATTAAACACAACACATCTCATACTTAAGTGTGACTTCTGTAGCATACACCCTTTGTTTCAGGACATGCTGCTGACCAAAGACAGCAGGGTTTACACACTTGACTACACCATGGATATGGAAATTTATGGTAATTGTTTTGTTACCAAAAATAGCTAGAAAGGGGCAAGTACATCTTCAATAGCTCAAGCTTCTATATAGGAGCCAGTCGGATACCCTTTAGTGCTACGTAAAATAAAATACAAATTAAACAAAACAAAACAGTCTTTTATTACTGAATCTTATTACTTGAGAAGTAGCTCACATCTTTATGAAGTACCTGAGCAACTGCCAATGAAATGAAGTAATCACAAACAGGAGTAATGTTAAAATTATGAACACTAATCCTGTCACAGATGTCAAACGACTCTTTCGTCTCTCTCTCTCTCTCTCTGCTTCTGTCGGTCTGTCACTCTTTCATTCTAGATAGAGATCAGAAACAATATTTTTTGAGAAAACAGTGGAATTAGGGGTCCGATAATCACTCCCATTGGCCTCTAAACTAGGAAAAATAAACTCTGTGCGAGCTACTGTATACACGATGTGGTTAACCATGCTGTCACCATTGTACAAAAAATAATAATAAAAAAATAAAGTACTTCTTCCACATTTCAACCTTCACCAAGTTGGATTGTGCGATATATACTGCATAATGAATATCCATATCCAGTAATGTTTTGTGGCAGTTTTGGCATTTAGAAAACCTCAATTATTTTGTCGTTGGACTGCTTTTTCCCTTCAGTGTTGTTTTTGGCAGCAGATTTTGATTTTAGTTTTAGTCATAGACTCTAGAATAGTTTTCATTTAGTCACATTTTAGTCACCTGGACTAAATGTCATAATATTTTAGTCGACTAAATCTACAGTTGATTTAGTCGACTAAAATGTATTTTGGCGGGCCTTGATGCCGTCGTAATGAGCTTGTAGATCGGCTATTTTCAGCATGCAACCAAGTGTAAAATGACTAGTGTCTTTTACTTATACTGGATCTCTTGTCCACTAATCCCATCCTAACATTATAGTCTAGTTTTTATCTGTTGATGAAATTGTCAATACATTTAGTCTTAGTTTTAGTCATCATAGCTTAGTTTTCATCAGTGAAAAAAGGTAGTCGACGAACATTTTTCGTCTTAGTTTTAGTCGACAAAAACAACACTTTTCCCCTCCAAGCCCAGAGGGTTAGGGTTAGGTTAGGCTTGAACCGAGTCGCACGCCACGAAGGTCGCCGAGAGGTCAAATGAGTTCATTAGTTTAACCTTGGCTTCCTGAAACACAGAGTATCCCATAATCAGATTTATTCCATCCATATACAGATTTAATTGTTTATAAAAGCAAGGCGTTATCCGTAGGGATAACCTCTATTCTAGACCAATTAAGCTCTAAATGGATGATTCTTACCAGACAGCCAACATAACGTATCCTGACCTACAGTATATCCTCCTGTTTAAACCTCTCCCCACACAGCCTCTTTCTTCATAGACTCAACATTACTGCAAGCAATGACTTCAACATCCTCATTCAGCTTGTGTGTCCTCAATTTGGGTCAAATGTATCTTTACGCTTTCCATGATCGTTGCTGTCCGGAGGAAACCTCGTAACTCCATTTTTGAGGGTTTTTTCATTTTATTCCATAAATCAGTGCTATTGAACACCCTTTACGTCTGTGTGTTGTTTCGAAAATATTGAACCAATGGAAAGTAGTAAATACATTTTTTTTTACAAAACCTCAACTCCATTGGACCCTCAAACTGTCTGCTAAAACAGCTAACTCCACCACCTCTCTCCTTCTCATGCAAGTAATTGACAGTATCTAAGGTTATACAACACCAACTTTGGTGAGGCAGTATTGCATTGTTTAAAAAAGATAAGGGTTTATTCATTTCCTTAAAAACGTATATTTTTCATTTCCTGAAAAATTAACATTTTAGAGTTATGAGGTTTCCTCCCGAAAGAAGAGATATAATACACCTAATGTTGTTTGTTTGTTTATTAAGTAAAATGTTTAAGTCACACTGAGGATTTACGTTGAGTTTACTGAAAGATTACACCCCTCATTAAAATACCACACGATTCTCCTTCTGCCTTATAACTTTCGAAGAAATTATCCTTGAGGTTTCAGTCACTGTTAAAAGTTATATTTTAACCTCCTAAGACAATAAAAGACCTGGATAATGCCGTGTTTAAAACCATGAACCGTTTTAGGACCAGTGTTTACAGAGCATGCAGACCAGAACGGTGGGCCATTACATTTGACCCATTCTATTGTTCTTTCTGGTGTCAGTGGAGTGGACTACAAAACATAAAGGAACTGTGGGAATCAGAGTTTACTAGCCAGGCTAAAGAGGCATAGGGTGAGGTTAACAGATGTTGAACATGAGTCACTTTTGTAATATATAACTTAAATTGATATTTCATTTTAGCGGCGCACATTCCCTTTTTTCAATCCAACAAAAGCCAACATTAGCTCTATCTTGGCTAGCGATCAGTGTTGATATCCCCAGGTTTCAATATTGATTACTACAAAAAGAGAGAGAAAGAAAGAAAGAAAGAAAGAAAGAAAGAAAGAAAGAAAGAATCCTAGTCACAGCAACATTTTAAAGAAAATGTGAGGTTTACCACTGGTTTAGAAAAACAAGAAACATTGTGGTGGCTACAGGTCTCCAAATAAGTCAAAATTGGCGACTGAACATTCATGAAGTCCAACCAATATAAAAGATTCTGTTGGGGAGCTTTTTTTCTCTAGCCATTTCTCTAAGAGGAAAACCTCACCCTTGAACCCACTGACCTGAAGTTTTAGACCATTATTATGTTGAACCTTCAACAATTGTCTTGTGGCAATTTCCAGTTTAAGCAAGTCAAGCAATGTGTTATGGGTTCTCTTTAATGGGAGTGTGTGGTACAGTACAGAAAACGTGTGTTTGTCCATGTATTTTAGTTTTAGTTTTTAATAGCTTCATGCATGCTGCGTTGATTGCACATACGTATGTCTGAGACTCCATGAATTTACGGTAGGCCTATGTCAATATGTCAGGTGTCTAAATCAGATTGAAATAGATCTGGTCGTGTCATTCCTGCTGTCTTGCGAAAGGAAACCCATCCAGCTTAAATAGCGCATGACTGTTTTGTAACAATGCCAAGCCAAGTGCAGGGAAATGGCCCTGGATCATGGGACAGGGTGTGAAGAAAGTGAATCCATCCAGTGACTTGTTAAGTGGAGCATTTGTCCCAAGTTAGCGAAGGGAATGCACATAAATTGTAATAGTCCACAGTTATACACAATGCAACCTGATCTATACAATAAAATCATGTGTTTAACTACGTTTACAAAGTGAAACCAAATGGACGCATCAATTTGGCTCCATTTCCACACTCAGGATTGTACTGGGTGGGTACAGATGTATTTGTTTACGATAGTGATAGGAGGGTCCACAGCTGGGCTGAAGAATCCAGATGATGCAAAGTTGCAAACGTTGGCATATACCGTAGTGAGATAACAGACTGTACAAGAAGAACTCTGCTGCAGTGCCAGATTGTCACACAAGTAAGAAAAGTGTGTCTTAGAAATGATTTATAACAGCAGAAATCCAATGCAAAGGTGTCAGAGGCAGTCCTTAGCAAGGCCAGGATAGGTACATCCATCTATGCTGGTTTTTGCTTTGAGTCTCTATCTCTTTCTTTTCCTCTTCTTCCTCTTCCTCCTCCTCCTCCTCCTCCTCCTCCTCCTCTTCATCATATTAACAAGTCTGTAGCAGTCTCATTTGTAGTCTCTCAACGTGATTAACTGCTATTCATCTCCAGTTGAACATCTACTGTAGAGAAGCGATCTATAGCAACTGCACGACAGCATGGAGAAAACTGTACAAAACAACGATACAGAAATCTAGTGAACATAATCCGAAGATCAAACTGGTTATAAGGGCTACATCTTAGCAAAACCACACAGAGCCAACAAGTGCCACAGCGATGTCCATGGGTTACTCCTGGTGACGGCCCTTTCCTCAAGAAATCATTCACAATTTGCGAACACACTGTCATCTATATATCTCCTCCCATCCTCTCCTCCTCCTCCTCCTCCTCCTCCGTTACGGTCCCTCTCGGGTTATTCTGCCCGTGCGCCGAGGTCCCGCGGCGTCCGGTTGCGCTCCCCAGAGCTCTTGCTTCGGGCCTTCCTGGCGCTGTCCTGCGCCTGCCGGTACTTCTCCATCATGCTCTTGTGCTTCCTCCGCAGCTTGTCGTTGCACCACATCCTCTCGCAGTACTCCTCCACGTGGGGCAGGTTGGACGGGCCGATGAGCTGCATGATGTCCTTGAACCAGGAGCGCGACTGGCCCGCAGAGACCCCTCCCCCGACAACCCTGCCGTACGCGCTGCAGGGCAGCCACGTCCGGACGAGACCGCCGCCCCCCGCCGCCGACCGCTCCTTGAAGTTGTCGTGGTGTCCCCCCAGGGCCGCGTCCTCGCCGCCGGACCGAGCCAGGAGCTCGCCCACCGCCTCCGCCTGGAGCACCTCGAGGGTGAGGCGTGTCAGGGTCTGGGTGAAGCCGTGCTCCCGCGAGCGGCAGATGTACGTGCCCTCGTCCTGCCGGAAGAGGCGTCGGAAGAGGAGGCCGTGCTCGGTGCGCATCACGCGCTCGTCCAGCTTCACCTGCATGGGGCGGACGGAAGTGAGTTGGGTATATGCATGGTGGGGGGGGGGGGGGATGCAGGGAGCGGAGAGGATACAAGTTGATCGGTTGGTCTCGCAGTTTTCAAATTAGGTTTTAGTAGTATATTTGTGTAGATTTCATTTGGGATTCCTCTGGCAATAATCGACATATCAAGCATATTATTGGAGGTAAAAGGATAGTGGACAGAGCGGTGAAACATGCAGAGTACGTTCATATTAAACTGTTATACAGAGCGAGTAGCACAAAGAGCAGCCTCAGTGGAATCGTCACACTTCAACGGACATGGTAATCCACAATAACGCCTGATATAGCCAAAATAGCTAATGCAGATGCTGTGAGCTTGTAGATCTTCTATGTTTGGCAAAGGTAAGAGACATTATAGATCTCAGACACACTTCCTGGATGATCATGCGAGGAAGGGAGGCATGATGGGAGAAATCTTCTTATCAAAGAGAAAAATCATGCATTGTCTGGTGTATTATTATTATTGTAACAAAGTAGTTAGTAAAAGTTGAACACTTGGAAGAAGTTAAGGAAACGTTAAGTGTAACTAAGGTTTGTCATGATGATTATTGAGAACACATGGTGAGGATAGGAGTGATAGAAGCATCTGTGCTGTTTTCTCAGCCTCGGTGGCAGCAGTAAGAATGTACCATGAAATCATGTTTTCCTTCTCTCTCTGCCCCTCTTCCTCCTCACCTCTCTGTTTGACCTTCACGCCCACACTTTAGTTCCTTTCGCTATTCCACGTCTTTACTCCTCGTGCCTAACTTATACTCAATCGGTGATGTGTTCTGAGTTTGTGGATCGGCAATCTTTGGCACGCGACACATTACTCTCCTAGTCTCCTTCAGTCTACCTACAGTAAACTCTCTTTTAGTCAGTAAGTCCCCCTCATTCGCTCACTCCCTCACACTATTTATTCCTTTTCTTCACATTAGCCCCATCTCCCATTCCTCTCTTCACCTTCCACATCCCTAATCCCAGAACACCTCCTCTCTGTCTGTCTGTGCCAACACAAACATGGCAGGCCAGTCTGCAGTAGTGTGAGCCAGCTGTTTATTTGGAAGGGAAGCTGAGAGGGGTGGTAATGTCACACTACTTACATGGCTGACTGCGACACTCGATTAGGTTTAGAGAAACATTCAAACCTCATGCACATCACTGTGGGAAATGAGCTGTGGGAGTGAGTGCATCAAGGAACACGCCCAATAACACAACAACAATACAGTAGAAAACAAAAGGAGTGTAAGAGGTGTTCGTGGTGATGGACTAAAAACTGTGGAAGATTTACAACAACATAAGTTGCAAATTGACAGTGTTGAAGTGTCCTTGAGCAAGACACTGAACCCCACATTGCCTCCAATGAGTCGGTCGGTGTGAGGTTGCCACCGTTGGTGTGTGTGAATGTGGGAAGTGAGGACGCTGGTGTCGACTGTTCGCCGCTTCACCTCCCAATGTATGAATGAATGAACCATTGTAAAGCGCTTTGAGCACTTGGAAAAGCGCTATAAAAAATGCAATTCATTATATGTACTGTACACACGTCTAGGGTTCCGTGCATTAGTGCCGCAGCCCTGCATCTGACCCTGTTTGTCTCAACAGACAAAACAAATGCTACAGTCTGTGTAGTGTAAAGCATTCTACGGTAATCAGAAACATATCTCTAATAATTCACTCTTTGTCTCATGTTACTGTACCCTCCTTTCATCTCCCGCTCCATCCCTCATTCATAACATCAATCATACTTGAATGGATTCATTGGACAAGACCAGGCTCTCTGTGGTCACGAGGGACTTGTTTACTGTGGCTGGTCCTCTGTCTACACCGCCTGCTTTTATTTTACTCTCCGCTATACTATGATCCCTTTCTCTGTCCTTTTCTTTCCCTTGCTGATGTTTCACAGGGCAATCCTCTGATAACAAAAGACCACTGTTTAATGGACCCGGCCTACTCCCTCTCTCTCCCTCCATCCTTCCATTCCCTCTTTATCCAGCTCACCTCCTCCTTGCGGTCTTCTCGCTGGACGAGCCAGCTGACGGTGGCCTGCGGAGAGCGAGGGTTGCACTCCAAGAAGGTGCTGTTGTTCTCCGTCCCGTAAACCACCCTGTCCTCCACCACGTCCAGGTCCTCTACTGGGGGGGATGGGGGGGGGGGGAATAACAGTTATAGTTGACAGCAATGTGGTACAAAGGAAACACAAGTTGGAGACATGGAGGGCATTAAAGAAAAACGGAAGGAGAGAGAGCGCAGAATAGAAAGGGAGACAGAGAGGGAGAGAGAATTATTAAAGAGAAAAACGAATTTGGATAATTTTCCTTTTACTGCATGCTCTCTTGTCTCTCTGTCTTTCTTTCTCAAGGGCAAGCCACAACAAGAACGATAAAGATGGACCCGTGTCCATTTGGTTACAAACTATCATTTAGCTGGGGACCCCCTGGAACTCCCTCAAGGACCCCTGGGGTCCCCAGACCCCACTTTGGGAACCACTGCTCTATATAAAATGTGTACTGAGACTGGACAATACACTCCAAATTCCGTGTGATTTTCCGTCTGAGTGGGCCTCTATAGGCCTATAGGGGTAAATGTATGGACCTCTATAGGCTATAGCTGACAGCCATGCAGGGACACCTTTCATCACCGCTGCTCAACCCCTACATGTATACGCTCAGGTGAGCAAACAGACCTCTGCCCACTACACTTACCCCCCCATCTGTTCCTCTCTGGCCCGCTTCGTCACCTCCTCCTCATTTCAGCTCCACTTCATCTGTCTTGTCTTCATACACTCTTCCTACTCTCTCCTGTTCTCACCTTTCTGCCCGCCCATCTCTCTCTCTCTCTCCCTCTCACCCTCTCCCCTTCACTCTCACCCTCTCCCTCTCTCTCTCTCCCTCCCTCTCTCTCTCTCTCTCTCTCTCTGGTGAACATGTTTCTACATTTCGGTCTGGTTTGTGTTTTCATTACAGCAGGTGCCAACTCCCATCATGCCCGTGGACATCACATCCAAACTGACTTCTCTTGAGTGTTTCTCTCTCTTTTTTTGTAATCTTACCTCAGCCAGGGAACATGTTCCTGAGCACCTCCCTGATGTCAGACCCCTTCAGCCCCTCGTCTGTATTTCTGTCTCTTTGCTCTTATTTCATTTCACACCATGTCAGACATACTGACATGGTGTCATGCTTGAGTCCATCAATCTCCCTCTCTCCCTCTCTCCCTCTCTCTCTCTCTCTCTCTCCCCCCCCCCCCCCCCCCCCCCCGTCCAGGGTTGTCTTGGTTCAACGAAGGCTCTCCATAAATACGACCCAAATTCCATTACTTGACAAAGTGGCATCTCTTCAAAGAGGCCTTTCTTGTGTGTACAGCTGGGTCTGTCTGCCTCTGTGCGTGCGTGCGTGCGTGCGTGCGTGCGTGCGTGCGTGCGTGCGTGCGTGCGTGCGTGCGTGCGTGCGTGCGTGCTTCTGAAAAAGCAAGAAAGAGCTTGGGAAAGAACACCTATGAAAGCAAGTGTCCATGTACAGTCTCAGCCTGTACAGTACAGTACGTACATCAATAATCTGAAAAAGCATGTTAGCAACGTTGCTCGTCTTTACATTAATGCCACCTAGAAGATACCAGCATGCAAACAAGATCTTATCTACAAGACGTTGTATAATGTACTCATGCTCTGTGTGTGCACTACATAAACACACACACAGGTTGTTTAGGACTTGCTTTTCCGTACACATCAGCTCACGCAGCGTCTGACAGAGACACAGATGTATAGGCTGCTGTACACAAACCTGACGGCACACATAAACTCAGATAGTCTTTCATCCTAACAGATAAGATAAGGACAGATGGTCTGGCGCAGCAGACAGACGGAAACGACTTCACGCACGCACGCTACAGTATACAATACTAAACATAAGACACACTCATACAGGCTATACATACTATAAATATATGTTGGGGGAAATACTGTAGGAGGAAGACAAGATACTGTACATGCACAGTTGAAATTTGAACAAGGAATCTAGTTTGCGACAGTTTATATCGTGCTACCATATTCCTCAACATGGAGTAAAACTGACTGACAAGGAAGAGAATATTCTGATAATTGGTGCTTCAAAGATTATTTTCTTTTTACAATTTTGCCACACCTCTTTATCCCCCCCCCCCTTTCAATTTATTTCTATTCCAACCTGTAAATGTGGATTTAATGTGTTTGAGATATCTTAATTGTTTGTTGTCACTGTTGTGAATGAGTGCATGGGACCCGAATGGAAACAAGACCACTGCAAGGTCTTTCTTCGGTGCTGTTCTTTTGGACCAATGCTGTGCTTGACTGTACCCTGTACTGGATGCATTTTATTGTCTAATAAAATTAAATTATCAATCAATCAAAACAATTCCACTCACCACTCAGGTTCTGGTCCACACACTGCAGCACGGGGTTGCCATGTCTGATGTCCTGCCTGCGGTAGCGGCGTTTGCTGTTGGGCAGGTAGCGAGTGCAGGAGGCGCCGTCCCAGGCGCAGTATGGATCTCTGGCCAGGCAGCACTCGGCGCAGGCCTTACCGTACGTCTCACAACGATGGAGTCTCACCTGGGCCACGCCCACTGGTGAACCCACAAACACAGCTTGCTGGACGAGAGAGCAGGAGGGTGACATTATTAACGTTATTGACATTATTAATATTCTATATTATTTATTTAACGATATGTTTCAATAACTTGATGTACCAATATTCTAAATTGCAGGAATTGGAATTGGAAAAACACATTAACTGTCTCACACACAACCAAAGTTTAAAAGAAAGAGCTAATAATTGCAGTTTAAAATGAATTAAGTCACGCTGACTCACCCTTTTAACTGAGATGTCCATGGATGTGATGGGGGTGGGCACCTGCATGAGAGAAAACAACGTTATTCAGCCTGTGTGAAAAGAACACTTTTCATCAGAGAAATAAGTCATCAAAGCGAAAGGTCGCATAATGAGTTGGAACATAAAGGACACTCGCATAATGAAGAACTGATTAAATATATTGTGTCTGGGGTTTAATTCAAGCGCACTGCAGTGGAACTTTATCAGAAGAATAAGATAATAAGATTACTAAGAGAGTTTGTATTTTTTGGGGGGAGGGGGGTTGTAGAAAAACACATGTGTAGTGAACCGTCTCTCATACACAATGGGAGATGCCGATCATGCCGGCTGTCACGTTTCACCTGAGAATAAAGCACGGCCCATACCCCTTCCCATGTCCACATTTGTCTTCTGAAAGAGAGGTGATATAACTCCAAATTGACATTATTCCGAGCTTCGGAAGGACGGTCTCAGAACCTTTCCTCTGAAACTCATGCACCATGTATAGATTATCTGGAAACATTCAGTAACCTTTAGGGCTTAATGCGTGCCGAGGTGCACCATGCACCTGGATAGAAGAAGGGAGGTTTAAGAGAGATAAGAGGAGTTAAAAACAGTGCGTCTACCTTGAAGACCTGTAGTTCTTCTAGGGTCACTTCCTCAGTCTCCAGACTGTTGCCACTGCGTATGGCGATGGCCTTCAGCACTGTCCCAACATCTGAGACAGGAAAGAAACAGCAATTATTTGATTAAAGCAGAAACCTATTGTCTTTATTTTTTATTATTATTAGTATTTATCATTTAGTATTATCGTTAACCCATTTAGATCGTAGGACGTGTGGAGCCGTCATAGCTAATCCAACCGATGGATTGCGAGGACGTGTACACACACACACACACACACACACCTGTGCCGATGAACATGATGTCATACTGTCCGTCCTCTGCCTCCACGCGGTCCACTACAATCTGCGTGAGCCGGTAGGGGACGTTGGCCTTCACCAGCAGTGGCTGACGCAGCGCCGGGAACACCGGCCGCCACATCAGCGGGTGGCTCCGTGCGAACTGGAGAACGGCGTCAGGGAAGTCCTTGGTACTGCCGAACTCACTGCCCGGCTGGTTGGTGATCTTACTGGGACACTGGAGTAGGAGGGAGAGAAGACAGGCAGAGGAAATGAGGAGGGAGAAGAGTAACAATGGAAAGGGCTATATCTCACCCCTTATTATCCCTAAACGTATTTGCCTTTTTAATTTTTTACGATTTTGAAAAACCTTTTAAATAGTTCAAATAGCCGATCTACAAGCTCACAATGTGTTGATGTAGTTCGGCTACTTGAACTATTTTTTTATGTTTTTCAAAATAGAAAAATAAAATAAGTTTAAATAAATAAGTTTAGGGATAAGGAGTGTTGCAAAATGGGGCCCGTCTAATACTGTATGTGTAAAATATGTACAGTACATTCTATGGTGATATCTGAGGTAGGGATGTGCCGATGAGACATTTTGGCCGATATCGATATCCGATATAATTAATTGCCATTATGGCCGATAACCGATATTACCGATGTCATTATAATCTCATTCTGTATTAAAAAGTTATACAAATTTTGTCCATTCTGAACAATACATGTAACAGGGTATCTACACTGCAGGCTTATAGGCAAGTCAGATTGAATTTAAATACCTTATATTTAATATTTTGAGCTTGTAGATCGGTTCAAGCTGTTACTTTTGTCTTGTTTATCTGTCAAGACAATCGGAGCGATAAATTAATCGGTCCAATTGATTAATCAAACCGATGCCGATTAATCTACTAGAATCGGCCGATACCGATGTGTTTGCCGATTAATCTCCCATCACTAATATCAGGTACTATTACGTTGTCCATTGAGGCACAGAAGAGAGAGGGACAGAATGGAGTGATGATATAGTCATAGACGAGGAATTAGAAATACGCCAACTGACCTGTTTACTAGTGAAGTGGGAGAGAAGGAAACGGGGGATAAAAGGAGATTAAATAAAAGGTTGTCTGATTTGACAGTTTAACCATAATAGCAATTCTAACATTCCACTGAAGAACACTGAGGAAGCGGATGGGAATCGCAATGTAAGGGAGATGGGAAAGAGAGAGAAGGGGGGGGGGGTATAAAAGGATTACAGTAGTACAGCAGTGGGGAAGTGCGCTGGTACCACTCGTGTCTCTGTACGGACTCCAAAACGAAACCGCAAGCGGTGAGACTGACTCACATGACATATCGGAGGTTGCAGTCCTGAAGCCTGACAACCTCATGCATCGAGACGTGGTAAAGAGTTATCACTGATATGATACAGATTGTTTTTGAACGTTGGGCTCCTTTAGGGATCAGTCAATCATTTGCAGTTAGCAGCAGTTTCTGCTATATAGGCATTGAGCGCCCTAGATACTGTACATGTCTCTATACTCCGTAGTGTAAAACCGCCATATGGTAAAGATATTATTATTGCAAGCTATCACAACAGGAACTGAGCCGCGCCGTAGCGCTACCGTTGTTGTTCTGGATTCTATTTCAATGGAGTGATATGTACCCAGCAGCAGGGATGTTAGCCTGAGGATTTAATGTATAATGTGCTACCCAAAGTAAAATGTTCCCCCTAAATTATATCAATTATCAGTGTGTGTGTGTGTGTGTGTGTGTGTGTGTGTGTGTGCGCGCGTGCTCGCGTGCATGCGTGCGTGCATGCGTGCGTGCGTGCGAGAGGATTTGGAATGGAATTTGAGCTTTCCTCTCTCTCCATATCATTGGCCAGTAACTACAGTTATGTGTGGGTTGATGATACAGGGGAAAATGCCAGATAAATTTAAATTATACTCATAATGTTGATTTTGCATATGAGAAGAAAAACTAAATTACACACATTGTGAGTGTGCACGTGCATGCATGTGTAAAAGGTGTGTGTGGGGTTTGGAAGCTGTGTCTCTCTGACTCCAAGTTACTGACATTGTCATTTTTGTGTGTGTGTGCAGTGTGTGTTAGAGAGGCAGGGGCTGATATCCCGTAAGAGGGCATTTGTAGACAAAAATAGCGAAAATAGCAGATTTACAAGCTCACAACGCGTCGGCGCTTGTAGATCAGCTATTTTCGGGGCGCAACCAGCACTCTTTAGCTAGTGGAGATGCGGTGCAAAGACATGGATTTCTAAACAAATGTGTTCAATGCAAAATGCTGCGTTCAAGTTCAAGAGATTTCGGGAAAAAAAGCAATTCTCCTGAATGCTGCCTTCCGGCATGGCATGGAAAGGAGTGACATTTTAATTTCTTTCACCATAGTAAATGCTGCGTTGCATGCTACAGTCATTTTACAGACGGGTAAAAGGGCAGGGACTCAAGCCCCGTTTGACGTCTATGTGTGCATGTCCCTGAGCAGTTCTGTGCACAAAAAAGGAAAACTGAATGACATAAATCATCTGTGGTTTGTGAAGGTTGTGAAATTTTCAATGGAATTCACTAGTAACGTTGTGTTGTAAATACAGGCAAAGTGCCTTGTAAAGTAGTGGAATTAGCATTTTGATCATATGAAACATTCAACAGACTACTGAAATGTGAAAGCTGTGGGATTTGGAAGGGAATTCACCCATTTAGACCTGTGCTCGATTCTGCAGAATATCTTCTAAATCATGACAGTTTTCTGATTTCTATGTTCTCACACTATTTCATTTTCATTCAAGGACCCCAATAATTATATGAAATTGGCCGTCGACACCCATCTGAAAATATGTTGTTCCAGGGACCCCCCCCCCACCCTCTCTGTGATATATATTCAATGATTTGCGACACATTTTCAAGATAAAAGTAAATAGCAGATCTACAAGCTCGTCAACTTGTAGATCTGCTATTTTTCAATAGCTAAAGTATATCATAATGCTTTAAACACCAAAAGGGGTCCCCCCCAGAATGGCTTAAAGGTATTATGACATGATTTATAACATAATTTTAACAACATTAAAAGTCTTGGCCATGGTCCTTCAAACGTGTCTAAAAAGTTTGAACACTCAACTCCACTCCAGTATTTCTTTTTTTCTCGTTTTTGTGTATGTCTAATCTTCATCCTGAAAAGCCATGGAAAAACACATTATTTTAGCCTGTAGATGTCGGTAATTCCCCCTTTCCTGTCAACCCAAGATGCGCTACTTTGACAACTTGGTAGGAAGTCATCGTCAAAAATAAAAGAGTCATCTAGGCCAGTTGGTATCCAGTGTAAGGACTTGTGTTGATTGACACA
>NC_139705.1:26750397-26772897 GCF_964188405.1 Protomyctophum parallelum | reverse complement strand
GAATTAAGTGCCCCTCGGGGCACAGGTCTCCACCAGGATTGGCATTTAGATGAAATCTGAAGGACAAAAGAGTGTTGCACTTGCACATAAATGGGCCTCCTGGTGGCGCTCGAAAAGGCAGAATTGAAAAATGCAGGCAGGATTTCATTCCATGGGCTGTAGGGAGTGTGCACACGTTTTATGCATACAAAGTTTTATGCAAATCAGTGCATGTAAAGATGTGACTTGGCCTGTTCTACCGCCACCATGAGGCTGATTTTAAATTTTCAATTGGCATTGCTTCCTCACAGTTTAACTGCACTCGGTTCATGATTTGCAGCATTTTGTACAAAACAGGCCACTCCTGAAAACAATCTTAGCCAATCAGTGTAGAATCTGAGAAATCCAACAGACTCGTCTTGATCACATGACTACAGAGATCATGTGTACCGATTTGCGTGAGATTTGGGTGAAATCTGTGCGACTAATAAACAAATGTGTTTTGCAGAAATCGCCCTCATGGTTTCGCTATAACTGGGAGATGTGGAAAATGCAGGGAAAATGTTTTGCCATGGCCTCTACATACATCCCACAGTAAGAGGAGCTCCGGCACAATTAGATTAGCAACAATAAAATGGATAAAAGGACCTGAAGGTATCAAGTCTATACGTATCTGTGAGAGAAAGACAGACACTAAATACCTGTAATCCAATCCAATCCATGACAGACAGACAGACAGACAGACAGACAGACAGACAGACAGACAGACAGACAGACAGACAGACAGACAGACAGACAGACAGACAGACCGACCCAGAGTACCATCGGTGTGGGAGGATGTGGGAGATCGTAAGGTATCAAGTTTAAATCCTTTATGATGAAAAATACAGAAACAGAAAAAAATGGCTCAAATCAACCAGCTGAACAATATAACAGCACAGGGTAACATTCAGAGTAGATTACCACTGAATCCTCTCTCTCTCTCTCTCTCTCTCTCTCATTCTCTCCATTCTATCTTCAATCTTCCCAGCCCACTATACAGGATTTCTAATAGTTGAATTATTACATACATAGACATAGACTATACAGGCTTGTTGGACGTGTGCCTATTCGTATGGATTTAGTTTTTTACTGCCATTACTGTTACCTTCTATCCGATTTATCCCACTCCAATTCCACTGCCTATGATGCTACTACCAGTTATACTGTATGTCTGTATGTGACGATAAACACCTTGAATCTCTCTCTCTCTCTCTCTCTCTCTCTCTCTCTCTCTCTCTCTCTCTCTCTCTCATATAATATACTAGATATCTGTGATAGTGGATATTGTTTTGAACTATTTTAATCTTCAAAAATAGGTAAAACTAGCCAATCTACAACGACAATGTGAGCTTGTTGATCTCACAGTTTTTTTTTCCAAAATTATTTTTTAAACTGAAGAATTCAAATAATCAATTGATTGTCATAATGTAGTCTCCAACACAAACCATAAATGCCATTAACAATGAACAGAGTTTAATGTTTGTTTTGTCACAAACAAACATTAAATACCATTAACAATGAACAGAGTTTAATGTTTGTTTTGTCACAAACAAACATTAAATACCATTAACAATGAACATAGTTTAATGTTTGTTTGGCACAAACAAACATTAAATACCATTAACAATGAACAGAGTTTAATGTTTGTTTTGTCACAAACAAACATTAAATACCATTAACAATGAACAGAGTTTAATGTTTGTTTGGCACAAACAAACATTAAATACCATTAACAATGAACAGAGTTTGTTTTGTCTGTAACTGAGCAAATTGGCATACTGTATGCATGTTATGTTATGATATCGAGATGATGAAAAGGATTGGTAAAGCGCCCCTCACTTCACACGGGTGTGATTTTTATCATCACAATATTATTGAGGAATATTTTGATATTGGATTTTGCATAGTCCATATTGACCAGCCCTCTCTTCCCCCCCTCCCCCCCCCCCCCCCCCTCTCTCTCTCTCTCTGAAAGGAAAAGCCGGTTCAAGCGTGAGAGGGAGGATTTGTTTTTCTTTCTGTTCCTGTATTACTTCTGATTCACACACACACACAACACCCCCAAAGCCAGGACAGATATCCAGTTAGGACTAGAGGCTGAATCCCTCTCAAATGAACTGTAAAGACCATCTGAGAGGAAGGCAGAGATGAGCCTGTCAAAACAACACAAAGAGAGCCCTGTTAACCCCCCGCTGAGTCCCCACACAATTAGAGTCAATCTGAAAACAGGTGAGGGGTTACCTTAAGTATTACAGCCTAGCTTCTTCGTGATGAAAAAGAGACACAAAAACACTTTTAAAGCCAATCTAAATAGTTTCCTCAGAGTGCTGATAAGGAGAGTAAACGTTCGGGAAATCAAAACAGGATCACTCGAGACGAGAGATAATATCCACGTATAGGGGATCTCTTCCGAAGGAGCTTTGATGAAAAGGATTGAAAAAGGAGATAATGTGGGGGCAGACAAAATACCAGAAAAGCTTGGGGGTTTTTGTAGGTAAAAGGGAGACATTTGGGGGACGAGGTACAGTGTCTCCTGCACTCCGTTTCACTCTATTACCACCATTTACACCGCTCCTTCTCTCATTGCTTCCTTGTCACTCCATCCCTTCTTTCACTTGCTCTCGTATACTATAGGCTAACTGTCTTTCTCACTCCTCTTCATCTGTCTCCATCCCTAGTCTATCCCCTTCATACACTCTCTGTCCATCTTGTCTCTCTCTGTCTCTTTGCGTCCGTCCGTCCGTCCGTCTGTCTCTATCTCTCTGTCTGTTTATCTGTTTTACTCTGTCTGTCTGTCTGTCTGTCTGTCTGTCTGTCTGTCTGTCATGGGGTCATTCCAGTCCAGTTGTTCATCAGAGAGCCAGGGAAGTGAAACCACAGACATTATTCACAATGTCTCCTGTCCTTCCTATGGGCTCTCATTTAGCCTGGTAATCAAGAGGAATTGCATGCTGGACGTGTGTGTGTGTGTGTGTGTGTGTGTGTGTGTGTGTGTGTGTGTGTGTGTGTGTGTGTGTGTCTGTGCATGTGTGTGTGTGTGTGTGTGTGTGTGTGTGTGTGTGTGTGTGTGTGTGTGTGTGTGTGTGTGTGTGTGTGTGTGTGTGTGTGTGTCTGTGCATGCGTGCATGTGTGCGTGTGTAACAGAGCATGGCAGAGGTCTGTTGAGAGAAGAGATATAAAACAGGTAACAGTCTGTACTGTTATGTATACAGTAACCACAGCTGGACCAACTCAGTTTACTTTAGGCTACTGATATGCGTGTGCGTGTGTGTGCATGCGCGCGCGTGTGTGTGTGTGTGTGCCACTAGTCAGTAGTCTCAGTGGTTCAGTAGTGGGGGTCGTGGTGTATTTGGTTTGGCAGGGCTGCGCATCAAGCACACCGGGACATTTCCCTGTTTTTTCCTCTCTTTCTCTCTCTCTCTCTCTCTCTATCGTCATATAAAATGTCTAAAAATGTAATTGGAAAAATGTACCGATGTAGTCACTGCACACGTTCCATTTCTACCGCATCCTGCTGAAATGCTGCCACACATTCTTCCCCTCAAAACAAAAACAAAACAATGGTATCTTGTTCTCCGTCCAGCTGTCACATGGAGCGGTCTGGTAACTAGCTGCGTGTCACACACGTCACATGGAACGCTCCGCTGCTAAATCACACATTTAATTTGTGGTGCAACAGCTTGTATTGCGCAAGTCTTGACTTTGAAGCAATTCCATGCTATCACTACTAGGCTAGCACTCCCTGTGAACGCAAATGTGTAATCTAACTATATGCACCAAGTCTCTGTGTGTGTGTGTGTGTGTGTGTGTGTGTGTGTGTGTACGTCTGTAATCCACGTAACTCGTGAACCCTTCGCCCCACCGACTTCAAATACGACACACGCGTTCCACCGCAGGGAGTGCAGTGCCCGGTGTCGAGTCGGTCGGACCCACGGTTTTCCAGAACCGCCTCTGCCCGGGTCTGGACCAGGCCCCTGCCCAGTGTCTATATATGGAGCTGGCCTATTCTGACATCATTCTGACGTCTGCATAGACTCCATATTTGGGCATGCCGGACAAATAACTCCATATATGGGCATAAAAGGGACACGGACATAATATCTGTGTGGGGCATGCATTTCCAACCTGCATCGTTCCAAGTAGGCTATAGTGCCCAACGGGCACCCCTGCAGAGGCTCCAACGGGGGCCGCTCTAGTACTAATAAAATGCATCATTATTATCAAGTACAGAATGTAGTGAGAAGGTGGTGCAACTGGATGGTTTTTCATTTTTGGCATGGTGTTAGGTATGGGCATAAGGTTTTCAAAAACCATAGCAAACTAGTTGGGCTCACCCTCTAGTGGTCCGTTTGCACTGAATCCTATGTTAAATAGGCCAGCATTGGATTCATTGCAAACAGACCACTAGGGGGCGAGACCAACTGGTTTCCGATGGTTTTTGAAAACAGTATGCCCATACCTAACATCATGCCAAATATCTAAAACTTGTCACCAAGTGCATAATTGATGTGATTTTTTACATCATTTTTTACAGCTTCATAGGCATTTTAAGCAGCTCTCTTAAATCTTGAAAATTATGCCTTTCCAGAAGTTATTATTTCCTACATTTTTAGTATGTTATTTACTAGGGGGTGAAACTGAGCCCAACTCGTTTGCGATGGTTTTTGAAAACTTTATGCCCATACCTAACACCATGCCAAAAACTCAATTTTAAAGAATTGGGACCCAGCTAGAAGGATGTCTGTTACAGATCCAACAACTCTATACACAGTAGTAGTCAACATTTGTTGTTTTTAAATGTGCTCATTTAAAAATATATATAATTAAATTTATTTAGTAGGCTATGCCAGATTACTACAAAGTACAATCCTGTGTGAATGTATTGGTACCTCTGAGGGTGTACAGTTGTACACATGGAACCAATTGGACCCATGGAACTGAATGAACTCTTGACTTATGGATGCATCGTGTTCAATGTGTTAAATTAACATTCACGATTTGACTCAGTGTTTACAGAACCAACGTATATGGACGGCTTCCATAACATATAATGCATTTTATTAAACATTGGATCTGTATAATCTGTTGAATGTCATGTCATCATCACCCCATGCTGTGTGCTGTGTTTAAATCACATTTGAAAACTCCCTTGTACTCCTTGGTTTTAGAAGATTCGGACTGAGAGTTGTTGCACCCTCTATGTGTTTTTCTAGCCTGGTTAATAAACCAGACTAATATCGCACGGACCGCGGGATATTAGTCTGGGGAGGCTCAGCTTGGATGTCATTTCCAAGGGGGGCGGGTTGAAACATTTTCTCATTGACGCAATTGGTCAGAGCTACTGTCAGTCAAAGGTCTCAAGCATTGAAAGTCACTGTACCAAAGCCCGCCCATATTGCATACCGTGTCCCGTTTGGCCGCCCCATTTATCTGGTGTAGGAAATGGGCGTACAATTCCAGAAAGCCTCTCCAGACCGTAATCCGCCGGCAGGCAATTTTTTTTTTTGCCAACGGCTGATTCGGTCTGGTTTATTAACCAGGCTAGTGTTTTTCCCCCCTTGTCTATTGTCAATGGTTTTAATTTTAGTATTTCATATTTGTTTACTGGGTGTACAGCACTTTGATTCAACCCTGTTGTTTTAAATGAGCTCTAAAAATATAGAGCACAAATAGCGAAATAACGGTGAACATGTGGACTTCTCGCGGTCGTGAAGTTCGAGTCAAAATCAGGCCGTAAAAAGACCGGGTTGTCAGACATAGCTAGGATGATCAAATGTGACACTGATGAGCGGTTGCTCCAACAGTTGAACTTGAAGCACCCCAGGGCGCTCCGCCAAAAAAAATGCTGGACGCATTGGTTAGAGGAGCACAACAGCATGTCTTTACCATATAAATGCATGGCAGAAAGGCGCTGGCATGCAGCACACACACACACAAAACATTCTGTGGACGAGGCGCCTTAGGCTGAATGTATACGAAAGTTATGTCTAGCAGTGTATCAACACCTCATAGATGTGGTAAAATAATGCATTAAAGTAGTCTATAGTGTATTCCAGTATAGTTCACTCACCACCCCAGGTCTTGGGTAGGGCACCCTGCCCTCGTAGGCTCCCCACTGGTAGTCGGGAGCCTCTTTATGAGCGAAGGGGCCGTTGAACGCCTCTCTGATGTCAGCCATTCGGTACACACACACCGCGAAGCCCTGGAACACATTACTGGAGAGGGATGGGACCGTTTATTGGACTGCTATTGATAAATCAAACCAATATGACTTGGACAAAAACAGCACTTGCGCGTGGATCAGTAATACGACTCAGCCATGGGGATTTATTTTATCTCCCCAAAGATATCTTTAGAGCTTTAGATTCACATGGACTTTATCATCTGGGAAAATTTAATGAAGAGCATTTTTACACTTTATGATGAATGATGATATTATGGATAGATGAATTATCCAGTGGCTACGTGGCGTGACAGAAACAAAAACCTGAAACTAAGTGTGCGTGCATGTGTGTGTGTGTGTGTGTGTGTGTGTGTGTGTGTGTGTGCGTGTGTCTTACCTGATGGTGCTGAAGATAGCGTACACATCTGGGTTTCTCTCATCTTTAGTCGTCAACAGGAATACATCCTCTGTTTTACAAACCAACACAAATACCAGTCAGTGTCTGCAAGTGTGGGATTTTGCATGTGTGTGTGTGTGTGTGTGTGTGTGTGTGTGTGTGTGCGTGTGTGTGAACCCGCTTCTTACCCAGTTGGTTGAAGTGTGTGTCAATGCCATGAGGTCCTGGTACAGAACAGACCAGTCTGGCTTTGATGAAAGTACTCCATTTATTCACCAGCACTCTCTGTCCTCCTACATCATTCTGGTGAAGAGAATGCACGCAAGCACGCACGCATACACACGCACACAAAACATAAAGCATCATTAGCCTACAGTGCACTATCTACAGTCTATCATTGTTACTTTCTTAACCACTCGAGAAGACCTATATACACAGTAAAAAATAACGTTGCTGATAATGACATGCCCGAGAATCTAGAAACACAATGAATACCAACACACACAGTAGTTCTTTATGATAGTGTAAGTACAGTAGTGCCCTGCGTGAGCTCCTCTCTAAAAAAATATAATAATAATAATTGAATCGCTGACATGCCTTTAGGTTTTTCTGGTACATAATTATAAAAGTTACATTATTTCAAAACTTTTGGTGCAAGGCGCAGAGTTACACTGCTCATCATCAATATCACAAAAATGTGTTATTTTAAATGAGAGTCAGAGGTTATGGAAACGCTGACAGTGTTTTTCTGCTCAAAGGATTACAGTGCAGAGGACAACTACACACAGGGACTCCAAATGGACAGGAGGGATGTAATGAGGATCAGTGGTGGTGATTGCTTTCTTGGCATTAGGAAGCACTGATGACTGTGTTTGGATGTGCCTGATATAGAACAGACAGCACGACTACAATATGCCAATAATGAAGAGAGAGAGAGAGAGAGAGAGAGAGAGAGAGAGAGAGAGAGAGAGAGAGAGAGAGAGAGAGAGAGACATCACAGTGTAAGAGAAAGACAGAGAAGGAAGAAGGGATTGTGAGAAAGAGGGAAAAAAAGAAGGGACCAGAAAAGGACAGAGTGATGTATGGAGGAAAGGAGGAGGAGGACAGTCAGTGTGACATGTGCTGCATTGACTTCTGGCACAGAAGCCTGTTCGGGAACACCTGCTGCTATGTGTGTGTGTGTGTGTGTGCGCACGCACAAGCAGACGTGCTTGTATGTATTTTCAGTGCGGTTACGGAAGAAATGTCGTTGCGTGAAAGAATATGGGACAGAGAGAGTGACATGTGTGAGATCACGGCGTGGGAATTACACTATAGCCACCTGACAGCTGCGTGTGCGTGCGTGCGTGCGTGTGCGTGCGTGCGTGCGTGCGTGCGTTTCTGGGGGAGGTAAAGTACATAATAATTATCATTGCTAAATATTGGCAAGCTTTCATAGTCTCCATTGTCCCTGAGAAAGGTTTCCAATGTGTGATAATAACATCATGAGCCTCCTCTGTGCCAGCACAGTGATGCCATTGCTAATTCTACGTGACCGTGTCCAAACTCTGATATCTCATGAATTATGACCTTATCTGCTTGAGCCAGTTGTGAATCACAGTACGTAAGCATATTGATATCCGTGATACGATGACCATCAACACTAGAGAGACTGACACTGATACGAGATGCATGTTATCTCACTGTTAACTAGCCTATGCAGACAGACAGATCATTTGTCATTTTAGACATGACCTTGCCATAATGTAACCGTGCAGCGTGTCATCACATGGTGACTCACCGCACACACTCGTCCTATGCGGGTGTGTATGGCCCCCTCCCTGTCCCCCGCCTCGGACGCCTTCTCCGTGAAGAAGAAGTAAACCTTGTCGTCGTCCCTGTCATCGCTGTCTGGGATGAGGTGGGCCGCTACGAACCTGGGGTCTGGGGAGACGAGGGAAGGAAGCAAAGTTCAAGAGACTTACGGAGGACGGGAGTCACAGAGAGAGACGGTTCAAGAAGGGAACATGCACACAATAAGCAGAAATGAAACGGGACAAATACAATTTAACTCTGAAAGTGTATAAATGTAACCAAATGGACTTGGTCCACGGGTCCACCTTGCTTCCATTTGTTTACTCTCTTGAATGAACACACAGGAATCATTTTGTGTGGGTTTTTTTTAACAATACCATGCAACAGTTTCTGGTCCGTCTCTGTCCTCATGGTGGAACGGCCTCCCATACTCCGGAAGATCACAGAGTCTCTGCCCAGGAAGTCTGCTGTCAGCCCGGCGTACAACTCCCCACCTTGTAGGGAAACAGAGGAGACATGTGTTGATTTCGTCGACTAAAACTAAGACGAAATATGTTCATCGACTACCTTTTTCCACTGACAAAAACTAAATGGAAACTAAATTAAAACTATAAGCTATGATGACTAAAACTATGACTAAATATATTGACAATTTCGTCAACAAATAAAAACTAGACTAAAATGTTAGGAAGGGACTATAGTGGACAAGAGATCCAGTATAAGTCATTTTACAATCCGTTGCATGCTGAAAATAGCCAATCTAATAGCCAACACGTCGCGTCACGTGTTGTGAGCTTGTAGATCAGCTATTTTCAGCAAGTGAAAAAAACAGTCATTATGACGGCATTAAGGCCCACCAAAATACATTTTAGTCGACTAAATTGTAGATTTAGTCGACTAAAGTCTTATGATATTTAGTTGACTAAAACTAGACTAACACTAAAACATTCCAGGTGACTAAAATGTGCCAATTCAAGAGACTATGACTAAAACTAAAATCAAAATGTGCTTCCAAAAACAACACTGGAAGGAGACAAGGGGAGGCAGAGACAGGGAGGGAGACACATCATTCCCACATCGTGACAGCAGGAAACAGAGAGAGAGGGACAATGCGGGACAGACACACAGGCAGTGAAGGACAAAGGCCAGACAGAGGAAGAAAGATTGACCATGAGGGACAGGCACACAGGTAGACAAGAGGAACAAAGAGAGAGTGAAGGAGAGCTCCAGACAGAGAGAGAGACATACACACAGAGAAAAGGACAAACGCAGGTCAGACAAATCCCCAGCTGAAACACGACTCTCACATCCTCCAGTGAGGCTCTGATCACTCTCATCTACAGAGGTGGTAGTAGCCTAATGGTCTCAAATCAGTGAGCGTGAGATTGGAAAATGGCCAGTTCAAATCCCCATACGGTCTGGGGAAACTCTGGGTGGAACTTAAGCCTTCTAGTATACTTCCTCCTGAGAGTGTAATTTTATAGAACACAAATTGAATAGACTTCGTGGTGAGTTATAATTTGAGCAATCTCTCAATCTTTCACTTGCACACACTCACACACACACTGTATTATTGGCCTCATTATAGAACGAATGGCCTTTTGACCAGTGTTGATTTCGTCGACTAAAACTAAGTGAAACTAAATGAAAACTAAGCTATGATGACTAGAACTAAGAGTAAATATACTGACAATTTCGTCAACAAATAAAAACTAGACTAAAATGTTAGGAAGGGACTAGTGGACAAGACATCCAGGATAAGTCACTTTACACTTGGTTGCATGCTGAAAATAGCCGATCTACAAGCTCACAACGCGTTACAGCACGACGTGTTGTGAGCTTGTAGATAAGCTATTTTCAGCAAGTGTAAAATCAGTCATTACGCCGGCATGTGATTGCATCAAGGCCCGCCAAAATACATTTTAGTCGACCAAAATCAACTGTAGAATGGAAGCGAAAACCCTTTGGTGTGGTTAGGGCTTTATTAAGACCACACACTAGATAGTATGTCCACACCCTACAGTATATTTATGTACATTTCATTCAGTGACCTTTTGAAAGTTTGTGGTGGGGGGGGGGGGGGGGGGGGGGGGGAGAGAATAAAGAAAGCAGCACATCACTAGTCCATTTCTGACAGACATCATACTAAAGCATAATAAAAACACTTGGATGGAAGTCCAACTTGTGACAGATTGTCTGTTGGTTAAACTCTGGAGAGTAAGACGATTCCTGATCGTCCTTCTTATCATTTGTGCCATTTGGCAAGAGTACAAGTACTGGATATGCACACACACGCACACACACACACACACACACACAGGAATACAGATGTGCATACAGATCCACGCATGTACAGTACTGTGTGTATATATACTGTATATATATAATATATATACACATAAACCCTTGCAAGAATGCATGGACATAAATACATATATTGCCACATACATACTGTACATGTGCATCCCTGCCCTGTGTGTAATCACACGCATGCATGCACGCACATGCGCACACGCACGCAGACACTAATAAGTGCTGACAGTGCATGTGTACTTATGCTCGGTCAGAGTCAGAGTGTGTTCAGTGTGAGGGATGCTGTAATTACAGAGAAAGGCAGAGATAAGAGGAACACATCAGAGGATCAGTGGCTGATGAATGAGACTTTCACCGGCTTCTATTGGTTCTTTATCTTGCTGTCTCAAACTCCTAGTGTGTTCATTTGTTTCCTGCACCGCTGTGTTCTTCTAATTCCCTCTCTCTGTCTCTCTGGGTGTACAGTTCTGTGTTACTATCCCTGTATCTCTGTCTCTCTGGGTGTACGGTTCTGTGTTACTATCCCTGTATCTCTGTCTCTCTGGGTGTACAGTTCTGTGTTACTATCTCTCTCTGTCTCTCTGGGTGTACGGTTCTGTGTTACTATCTCTCTCTGTCTCTCTGGGTGTACGGTTCTGTGTTACTATCTCTCTCTGTCTCTCTGGGTGTACGGTTCTGTGTTACTATCTCTCTCTGTCTCTCTGGGTGTACGGTTCTGTGTTACTATCTCTCTCTGACTCTCTGGGTGTACACTGTACAGTTCTGTGTTACTATCTCTCTCTGTCTCTCTGGGTGTACGGTTCTGTGTTACTATCCCTGTATCTTCTTGTGCTGTAGCTCAGCGCTTCCTTAGATTCTAATTTATATTTGTTCCACATTTAATATCTGGCTCTGTGTATATGTGTATATGTGTGTGTGTGTGTGCGCGCGTGCGTATGCATATTGAAACATCCACACTGCTTGCACTCAAGAGCACATAGACATAAAACATAAATGCATACATTTATTAATGCGCAAAAAGGCAAAATGGACACACACATTACACACCTAAAGATTGCTTGTCACTGTTTTAAATCAGAGGTATTTCACAACCTATAATGGAGAATGACACAAAGAGAGAAACACCCTGACTATTTAACCTAGTCAGCACAGAACCAGAATGTGCCTATGTGTGTGTGTGTGTGTGTGTGTGTGTGTGTGTGTGTGTGTGTGTGTGTGTGTGTGACATGAGAGGGTATGTGTATCTATGTGTCCATAGTACATTGTGTGTATCTCTGATGTCTTAACTTGTGAGCTGGCAGGCTTTATGTGCACATGTATCTGCGTGCATGCGTGCGTGCGTGCGTGCGTGCGTGCGTGCGTGCGTGCGTGCGTGCGTGCATGTCAGTCCCACAGAAATCTCCCCTAGCTGCCTTGGGGCAGGGTTATCATAACTTTCACAACACAGCCAAGATCTCCGTCAGAAGGTCAAGAAACTAACATGGAGAATTCCACTGTATGGCCTATTTTACCACTGTTAACTGTGACAGCTCTTATAAACAATGCTACACCAATCAATGGAAGATTCAATATAGAGTGTAGGTTCAAGTCTACACCATGACACATGATATTGTTATTGCACTACACAGTAAAAGTCATAATGTTAACTTAAAGCCACTTAAATGAACACAGTATTTGACTGTCTATAGAATAGATTTGATCCACACAGAGAGACATACCAGTGAATGTGTAGGCGAAGGGGAGGTTGGGGTCGTGTGGGACCTTGCCCCGTCCATTCTCCACGTTGGTAGGGTCCATGGTGAACACATGCTATGAAGAAAAGAGAAAGTGTGGTTTAGAACATATTTTTCACATATGTGACCAGTTCCAATGTTTGACGACACAAGTCGGTGCTAATGGAACTCCACAATTGACCAAAATACATACAATAATAGGTTGTGTCTTCTATCTAGAATATTGGCACTTCAAGGTGGGACATTATTTCAGCCATGGCCAAATCATGCCATGGTTAAATTCATTTTGTTCAATAGAATTTCATAGATTTTCATAGTTCTGAAGACCATAAGACATCCGAAAAGAAAAACAATGAAACAAAGCCCACAAAAGAGACAAAAGAGAAGGCAGATGTAGAGTTTATTTGAGTTCACACAGACGCCCATCTTCCAAAACAACGCTTTCTGTACGACTCGACAGACCAGGGAGAAGGGGCAGAAGAGTATAGCGTTTTTGATTCAGCCCAAGATGTGTGATTTAATCGCCCTTCCAATGAACTGGTTTGTTTGTCTGAGAACCAGGGGAAAGTCTGAGAAACAGGATGACGGAGCGGTGTAGCCACAGGGTCAGAGTTGAGGCCAGTCTCCAAGCCCATCCTGTTCACATTATAGATCTCGGGGGCTGACACTGTATAAAGGAAGTTGTAATGAAATATTTAAGAACTCTGTAAGGAAAAACAATTAAAATAAAAAAGTATTCAGCTCCCTGTTGCACTGCTTACCTTGCACATACAAACTACATGGCATTATATGAATGGGAGCTACATTCAGCTCACCCAAGGCATGGACTGTACTGAACACATTGCTTTGTTTCACCAAATGCAGAACCCCTGGTTGTGCGAGTCAACTCTTGATTTGATCCAGCAGCACCCAGGGAACAAGGGAATACGAAACTAGCATGAAAAATAAAATAAAAAAGGCCTTGATTTGATTTATTTCAGACCCATTATTTTCCCCCACTTTAGTGAGTTTTAACATGCCAGAAGAGTCCGGGTGTGAATGAAGGAAGGAAGATCAGGAATATTCAATTGCAAGGGGAATTAGGGAATATACGGCAACGGCAGAACCAAGGGGCTGCTTTCATCATTTAGAACCTCACGTTGCTTAATTGAGCCTTCCAAAAAAAGAGTGTGAGTGAAGTCAGCTCAGACCTGCAGAACCCCACTGTCCAGGGAATGGAGGACTGCTCAGATCGGGACCCAACTTTCCTCCAACTTCGGTGAGTTTGGTGCTGGTAAAACTAGTGCACCCCAAAGAGCATGAGTCAGTTAAGTTGAAAACAAAATCCAGAGAGTATGAGAGAGTTATAGCTTACTAGGGGCCTAATTACTTGCGCAAGCAGAGTGCGCAAGCACTGTAACCGGCTGCGTATGTCGGTGTTGTCAGTCGGCCAATCAGGGATTGGCTGATGACATAACTAAGGTACATTTGGTGATTGGCTGGGTATGTATTGGATTACATACTAAAGGATTTAGAACAGCAGTTGTTATAGACATTAGTCAGTAGCAGTACTTGCACGCTCTACTTGCGCACAAGTAGGCCATGTATGGCCTACATGTGTGCAAGGCGCAAGTTGGCCCCTCGACAGAGTTTCCATTGCTGTCAGATGGAAACCTTCTCTAAAACTATCTTTTTAGGAAATGGATCCAATATGGTTATGTACTCACAAGCCCTTGTTAATACTTGGTATTGGTTACAGTACATATTTATCAGAGCCTTAGATATAGACAGAGTTACGCAAACTGCGTTCACTTCATGGGGTCAGTCTATAATGTCTCTACATAGTCCTACATAGACTTCTATTGAGCATGGGGATTCACGACTGGGACAAGTCCTGGACCGGAAGTAGGCATGCAGAAATGCATTGGACTCAGGCAACAGCCCAGCTTTAATGATCTTAAATCCCTTTATTTTAGATTGTTTTGTAGTTACAGTACAACATAAACATTAAAGAGACTGTGTTGCACACATGCTTAAAATAGCTCTTATTTGCGCCGCCCTCGTTGAAAACAATGTATTTCCAACTCCAGCTTGTACCAGTTCAGGCTGCATGAACAGCGCTCGGTTTCTGCC
Source organism: Protomyctophum parallelum (assembly GCF_964188405.1). Classification (NCBI taxonomy): domain Eukaryota; kingdom Metazoa; phylum Chordata; class Actinopteri; order Myctophiformes; family Myctophidae; genus Protomyctophum; species Protomyctophum parallelum. Next base: position 26,758,364 of record NC_139705.1, on the reverse strand, counting down.
CCCTCTATATCGTAACTCTTCTATTAGATGGCTCTGATTAATAAAACCCACAAACCCTCAGCCTGGTGTCCCTATACTGTCAATATCATTATAGGCAAACATGTGCAAAAATGTGTCGAAAGCTCACAATGTGTCACAACGTATTTATGAAAAGGGCGCTTTACCAACCCTTATCATCTTACACCATCGCGATATCATAACATAACATCATATGCCCGATTTGCTCAGTGACAGAAAAAACAAACATTCAACTTTGGCGAGTTTAGTGGCACAAGTTCAAACCCAACCAAATACCCCTGGGATTTAGAGAATCACATGCCACTGTGCTCGAGTGAAATACACTGCTCAACTGCTTAAGAAGTTTATTTGAGCACACGTACGTCTGAACAAACCTCCTTGCCCGTCAGTTAACCACAGTGTTCAAAAGGGCTTGGACACTATACATTAAGTTGAAAACAACATCGTTTCAACAGATTTTGTTTTATTGGGAAGCAAATCTAACCAAAGTGGGCTCGTTTCGGACCGCACGGACCGTGGTATGTGTTGGTGCTTATGGTGACTTGAGGAGCTTGAGGCCTAGTTTTGGGGGTTTATTTTTGATTGACCACCATTGGCCATGCTACCCTCATTTTGCTCATAGTGCAGTGTGCCAGAGAAGGTGAACTAAGTTCAGATCAACTCTACAGTGAGGCCACATGGAGTTATAGCAGCAGTATGAATTTATGAAAGCTCCATAAACACAGTTGACTTAAAACCCATTCTGGGTGGGAACCCCTTTTGGTGTTTTAAGCGTTATGTTATACTTTATAGCCATTGAAAAATAGCAGATCTACAAGCTCATAGCGCGGGACCGAGTGCTGCGCTACGAGCATAAAGGTCTGCTATTTTTTGAAAAATCGTGAAAATGCGGTATAAATCTTTGAATATATATTCTTTCGCAAATCTTTGCTTCTGGGGGAGTCACTGGAACAACATATTTTCAGATGGGAGTCGGCGGCCAAATACAGATAATTCTGGGGTACCTTAACATGAAAAAGGTTGAGAACCACTGACATAGAAACATAGGGTTTTTCAGAAAACTGTCAGGATTTAGAAGACATTTTGTAGAATGGAGCTCAGGTCTAAATGGATTAAGTGTCCCTCCAGTGAACCCTCCCTGCATGTGTCAGTGTGTCCGTTCCTTCCACTAGACAATGGAGTATTGTTACTGAGAGGGTGAGTCTGTGACGGTATAGAGGAGCCACTGGGGAGATGATGACATTGGAATCAGCTGGATAAAAATACACAATGCAAAAAAATAAAGGCACAGGGAACAATGCAATGCAACACACACTCCCACGCATTTATAATTTCTGTACGTGCAGCAGCGCACGGCGCGTGTTCAAAACCTCAAGCAGATGCTCACTGAGACCACTGTGGCGAAACACTGTCATACCAGTTCATGTTTACCTTTTCTTTAATGGAATCAACAGAATGAAAAATGCCAACGTCAGTTTGATCTCTCACACACACAGGTCACCTTGCTGGTGACCATGGATAATAATAGTTTGAATAACATTAGTCCGCTCCCCTTTATCAAAGTGAGACTGGATTTCCTTGGTTTTATAGTCTTTCCAGTAAAACATCCCTTCCGCTATCGCTCGCTCGCGCACGCGCACGCGCACACACACACACACACACACACACACACACACACACACACACACACACACACACACACACACACACACACACACACACACACACACACACACACACACACACACACACACACACACACACCTGATTCTTGTCCTCAGTACGACAGATGTTTTTTGGCCAACTATTTCAGGTCTGTTTTCTGTACAATGTGACAGTTTGGAGTAGCCGAAAGTCAGTCTTTTCCATGCATAGCCTACCACTTGCCATTTTATACACTCATATAATTCCATCATACATTTTCTGATAGTTTATTTTTGTTCAGTCTTAATCTTTTCTCCTCTTCTCTTGGTCTATTTCTCCCTATTTTTTTTTATTTTTTTTATCTGTGTGTAAGCAGTGTTTCTACTATTTATTTAAAAAACATTTTTTTTGTTTTAAAACCTATAACCTGTATTACTTTACTTTGTTGTACTTTGTATTACAATTACCGTGTATAACAACGCAATGTGACATAGCTCTGTTTACACAACGCTGTATCCCCTCCAACTTTATATACTTTCCGCATTTTCAACCGTACTACTATTTATTGTATTTTGACACTTTCTTTGGCAATGTAAACGTATGTTTTCGCATGCCAATAAAGCTCCTTTGAATTGAAATTGATTCAAGAGGGGTCCATTAATAAACAGCACTCATTTCTGGTTAGCGGTTGCGTAAAACATTTCCCCTCCATATTCTTCGCCACCTCTCTTTTACGTCATCTCGTCCATTCTGTTTCTGATTTGCTCACATTCCGCCGCATTTTTTTATTTCCATAACGACTATTTTTGGCTCGTCCATTTGTCATCCTCAAACTGTCAGCACCTCTTCCTGCTCTCTGGTTGCCGAGGGCCCCTCCCTCCAGAGCTCTCTCTCTCTCTCCTATGTGAATGTGTGTTGACTCTTTAAGTGTGTGCGTGTGCGTGTGCGTGCATCACGATGTTCCCTGTGTAGCTGATTAGTGACTGTCCAAGTCACTTTGTTCACACACTGCCAAACCAAATACACATAAACCCACAATGGCAACTGAAACCCACCCAGCCACCAGCGCACGCACACGCACACGCACGCACGCACGCACGCACGCACGCACGCACGCACGCACGCACGCACGCACGCACACGCACACACACACACACACACACACGCACACACACACACACACACACACACACACACACACACACACACACACACACACACACACACACACAGAGAGAGACCTACAGTAAGTGAGGCGTACAGTATCACCATACAGCAGCCCAGCTGTGGTTATTATTTTACAAAGATATAGAGATGCTCTTAAACTCTCTCTGCCAAGCCTAATACACCATAAGAATGCACGCGCAATGTCCCCTCCGTTTCTCTCTTTCGCTCCCCTCGTCTTTCTTCCTCTCAGAGCTAAACTAAACTCCTCTTTCAACATGCGTGCCTCTTCCAATCTCTCCTCTTTTCCCCTCACGTCTTCCCCACCTCCATCCTTTTCCCACCGTCCCTAGCTCCCGTTCTCCCCCCTCTCTCTCTCTCTCTCTCTCTCTCTGGGGACAGCATGGGAAGCGAGCTCCCTCCTTTCATCTCTGCCCCTTCTCCTCTGTCTCCATCTCGACCACCACAATACCTCCTGAACATCTGTCAACACAGGAGAATGGAATGATGGAGATATAAATGGAATGAAAGAAAGAAAATGAAAAGGCTAAATAAAGCAACTTCAAAGTCCTGAACGATCGTTTACACCAGACACAAACACATACTTAGGAGAAACAAACTATAACGGAAGATCAAACAAAGTAGATGTCTGGTGGTCTTTAACGAGACGTGCACACATCAGAAGAAACAATAACGGGAAAAATGACCAGTTTTCACATCGTCCTCCACATGCAACACAATAATGCATACACACAAACAGACACATAAACACACTAAACAAGGAGGGAAAAATACCGTTAGCCCACACAAGCAGGGAGAGAGAAAGACAGACAGACAGACAGACAGACAGACAGACAGACAGACAGACAGACAGACAGACAGACAGACAGACAGACAGACAGACAGACAGACAGACAGACAGACAGACAGAGACTGAAACATTTAACTCACAGAGGACAAGGGACAGAGAGAATAGAAAGAGAGAGAGGAAAGAAAGAATTATGTTTGTTTATCCTTCATGCTATCCAACTCTGGCAATCAAATTTCCATCATCCATGATTTCACCCCCTCTGACTCCCGACAATCTACATCCCAGCTGAAGACAATCATTGCCTTTTATTTCCCTTTGCCTATAAACACTGTATTGTCATGTATGTTATTATTTTATAGTATTATGGTATAGTGACATTTAGTGATCACATTCCCTACAGAAAAGTTTCGTAATCTCAATAACATAAAATCTAACGTCTAATCCAATACATCTGATAGGAGGACGCCTGCCTGACATCCTCCCAATGTATGAATGAATGGACCATTGTAGCTAAGAGCACTGCACGCTTTGAGTAGCATAGAAAAGCGCAATAAATGACTATGTTCTCTCATGGCTGAATGGGTAGAGAGGCCGCCTGGGTGACACAAGGTCCCTGGTTCAATTCCAAGCTGTCGAAATGTCTCTGAACACTTAAAGGTTTCATGACATTAAATTTCCTTTATTTTAGGTTTTATGACATCAATTACACCCAAAAAACCTAAACTTTGAACATTCAGTGAATTTTCTGGGGTCTGAAGTTTTCTTATTTTTATGTCACAATCCCTTTAATCCTCAACTACCCCCCCCACCCCCTCCCTGAACTCAAGTTTGACCACTGAATTCATCCCGTGGAGACAAATAGGCAGAGTTGTACCTGGACGCGTGTTCATATTTTGGGTGAACGTGAACTGAACGTACTGCTTGATGAACGTCATTGTGAACGCGGTCCTTTCTGGCGTGTGTTAACGTCACTTTTTCACGTTCAACTTCGTTCAAGAGTGAGTGTTTCCATAGATCCATCCAGGCGAATCCCCTGCTAAAACACACCCTAAACAGGCCTTAATATCTAGCGGAACCAATAAGTCCTTATCCGACACAAATTAACTAAACTTTCTCAGCCGTAGAATTTCACTGGAGCGCGCAGCGCGCAACTGCATGATGATCCTGTCATGCAGTCAGACAGGCAGCAGACACAGAACATCCCGACTCCCGACCCAAACACTGATGAAACTTGTGGTTTGGTATATGTCCATATCGCCTTGAACGGCCAACAAAATACATCTCCCTCCAGTTCCCACAGACAAGTGAAGCGCAGCAATACATTATTTATTCTTTGTCGTACAAAGTATTCCGTGCTGAAAATAGGTGATCTAAAGCTCACAATGATTCGTGTCCGCGACGCGTTGTGAGCTTGCAGATCAGCTATTTTCAGCACGCGGAGATGAGCAGGAGAAACAGCATTCAGAAACTTTTGCCTTCACAATAAAAGCATGCAGCTTTCACAAGTGTACCCATAAAAAACAAGGAAAATGATTAAGAATTATATTATTTCCAAAATGTAATTTTTTTTATAAGGAATTAATTTGGAAAATGGTAATGGAGATATTGTAAAAGTTGTCACATTTTCAATCCCAATTTCCCAAAGGTTGGAGTTCATTCCCAATAGCAGACTTTCTTCCTATAATGGGCTGTGGCAATATTAAAATAATAATTTAAAAAAATAACGAAAAATATTTTTTTTGGAACCATGAACTTTAGTTAAAAATTTTGAATGATGAACTACGAACTGAACGAGTTCATTTTTAAAATGTTGAAATGTGAACTGAACTAGTTCATAAAATAAAGAACCAACACTGCAAGTAGGTCTAATTGTTATTGGCTACGTAGTTTATTACGTAGTATATGGGATGCATAGCAAGTGCTACCTAAGATACTACTGTAAGTACTGTATCACATGATGAAATATCATATTTAGCATGTTGAAGAGTAAACAGCACTGGAAAAGTACTGCAGAATTATCACATCTCTCATGATATCTTTCAGTATAGTTTAGCTTTGATCTGTGTCAGCCTGTATTTTTATACTTTCACTGTGTGTGTGTGTGTGTGTGTGTGTGTGTGTGTGTGTGTGTGTGTGTGTGTGTGTGTGTGAGAGAGAGAGACATGCATGCACTTACATTATGTTTCTCTAATTTGTCATCAACTCAAACTCTGAATCTTTCAATATCTTTCATCAGTTCCCTAAATGATTATTTAAATAGGCTATACAGTATACTGTATGTGTGTGTGCGCGTGCGTGTGTGATTGAGTGCATGCTTGCGTGCGTGCAGGCCTGAATCAACCTGTATATCATTGCTGATTTGGGTGTTTATCCCTGAATGTCTGTCATCGTATTTGTATAATTTGTGTGCGAGCATATTAAGTTAAGTTATATACCGTGTGTGTGCATGTGAGCGTGCGAGAGAGAGAGAGAGAGAGAGAGAGAGAGAGAGAGAGAGAGAGAGAGAGAGAGAGAGAGAGAGAGAGAGACAAGCATGTGTGTGGGAGGCCTGGATTTCTGGATGCTGTCATTGAAACAGTGGTTTATTTGCTCAGCTCTGATGCTGCTCAGAAAGCTGTGTCACTCACCATGGGGACCCCTGATTGTATGTGTATACGTGTGTGTGTGTGTGTGTGTGTGTGTGTGTGTGTGTGTGTGTGTGTGTGTGTGTGTGTGTGTGTGTGTGTGTGTGTGTGTGCGCGCGCATGCCGTGTGCATGTGTGTGTAAGCCTATGTGAAAAGGGTAGACAGAGAGACATACAAACAGACACAGAGCCAACAGACATGTCGACAGACATATAGAGGAAAACTATGAAAAGCCAGCAACAGACGAAATTATGATGTACCTGTGTATGTGTGTGTGTGCGTGCGTCTCCCCTTAACGGAGATGAAACACTGCAGAGGTTAAGGGTCATCCCACCCAGGGTCCAGTCCGAGCGGTCATGACCCTCGCTCCCTGGGGAGAGGTCAGACAAACAGAAGCAATGATTGGTTCTGGACCCGTGAGCGACTGCTTAAATAAACGGACAGGAGTCCCACAGAGTGAGACTGGAACTACGTGAAAAATACATGGTGTGTGACGCACGCACGGTCGTCGGTCGCACACGCACACGCAAGATCTCAGTCAGCAATTTTTGTACCAAAAGCGGTGGTCTCAAAGTCAGACGCAGTCTGAATATAGTCGATCTATAGACCACAACGCTTCGTGGACGCGATGGATTGTGACTTCGTACGACAAAGTATATAAGCGCACACACATCTTTAACTCGTTCTCTCTCGCTCATGGAACACATAAAAAAGCCACCTTGAGGGCAGAGACTGTGCCTCCTTCACTTTTCACAGATTCCTTTTGACAATCCAGGGAGGTGAGCTGCTAGGCTTATAGAGCCACAACGCCAGCATCTCTGCCGGCCTGTTTCTCCACATGTCCTATAACCGCAACCATGGGGCCTACCGCTGCCCCATGCATACGCCAACCCTGGATTTCATTTTCTTTCTTTCTCAAAAGGGAGACACAAGAGAACAGACGCACGCACGTACAGCCACCACAGAGATTGACCATTGTATATTGTTGTAAGTGTACTCTATCTGTGCATTTTTTTTCTCCATTTCATTTGTGTTTCCATCGCATGTCTGAAAGCCCAGACATTAAAACCACAGTGAGGTTGACAGATGGATAAAAAGATACAGAGTGACAGAAACGCTGAGCTATAACAAACAATGCGTTCCTATATGCATGAACAGACAGAAACGCACATGTACGCACGCACACATCCTTTTTTTCTTTTGAAGGCTTTCTACTCATTCCCATTGATTACATTAAACACTCTTAGACCCTCTACTTGGTAGATCGAGTTCCCACAGGATCTACACTACAAACTAGAGATGTCCCAATACTGTATCAGTATCGGAAAGGTATCGCTATCGCCCCTAATTTGACATATCGGGTCATATCGGTATCGCCGAATATGCCAGTCTAACCACCAATCCGACACATTGGTAAGGGGTTGACACTATGGCAGGTAAATAAAATGTTGGGGCATGTGGAGTTTGCTTTCGAGTTGTGCACATTTGAGTGAGGAGTCTGCTAAAAACACAACACGAGATATATAGCTAGATAGCTATAAACTCAACACGAGATCACAACACTGGTATCAGAATTTGGTATCAGATCGGCTAACACAGAAATTGTGGTATCAGGATCGGAAACGATCGGGACATCCCTCTACTCGCCGAGCTGCAAGATCACAATGCATATTTTCACTAAATGTTCATCCAAAGATATGGAAGG
>NC_139705.1:26745397-26747897 GCF_964188405.1 Protomyctophum parallelum | reverse complement strand
ATGTATTATCGCAAGGTATTTGTTGTGTGGGTGAATGCATGAATAACATTTTCATGATTTATATTTGTGTATGCGTGTATGCGTGTGTGTATGTGTGTGTGCGTGCTGTATATCTGTCTGTGTGGCCTGTGGCATCAGTCAAAGTGACAGCTTGGCCACTTAACCATTGTTGATTGTTTCCTGAAGTACTGTGGAACGTCGCTCTGTAAACCATGGGACTGGTCGAAGACAAACGCCTCAGTTAAAAATATTACTCTTCCCCAATTGGTTCTTCTCTCTAGCCAAACATAACCACATTTGGTAAACGAATGATTTATCTTATTAAACGTGCCGTGGAAATCACAGTTTTGCACACAGTGCCAAGGGTTTTCACAATGTTTCTCAAGACCTGTTTCACGTGTCATCTCCACTCTCCCTTTCCCGTCTCCAAACCAGACATAATTAAAATCCTTTCAAAAATATTAGAGCTTAGAGTTTAGAGCTAAAGCATGTATTAATCACTCAGATTACCCCAATTAAAAATGGGGTTTGTAATACAAGAGCATGTTTCTGTTGATGGGAAGCGATCTGAGGGAACTCACAACATTAACAGTTTTGGCAGAACTATTTAAAAAAGAAACATTGAATTATGTCTTGGAACTCTGATGTGGCGTTTTCTCTGCTGATGTTCTGTAATAAATTAGCAGTTGAATGATTTCATTGGGTAGTTGAAGCTTGACTAAAAAGGTCCCGTGGCCTTTTATCGTCTACTATCCTAATACAGACATCGCTGGGACTGTTGAGACTGACTTCTACGTGATCTGGCAGATATTAGCATACACGCTGTACAGAGGTCAAGCCCTGAGCACAGGAATTGGTTCCCCGCTCGGTTTCTGTTATCACGCTACTCTGGTCTAATAGGCACAGAAAGCTACGTGTGGAAGAATATAAGAGCTCTTGGCAGCGAGAAGACCTTACAGTCGCTATATGTTTTAGAACGGCGCCTACCCTACTCCGGGAGAACCTGTTAGATCTTTGTGTGGTCTGGTGAGCTGTCAGAAAATAAGTCAGGTCTATTTCTGGTCTGTATAATAAAAGGCATCGCTTTGTGTGTGTGTGTGTGTGTGTGTGTGTGTGTGTGTGTGTATGTGTGGGTTGACACGGCATATAGAAAACGGTCTCAGAGAAAGGTAGTAGAAATGTGGCTCCGCGTCTCCCAATTTAATAATTATGCTAATTTCCAATTGCATAAAGCAGATGTGTTTTTCATTTTTATTTATTTTTATATTTATTTTGAAAGAAAAATTAACAGAGGGAAGAAAGTAATTGAAAAAGAACGGCCCACCTTAGGAGGTCACCAGAACCAGAGACGTGTGTTTTCAATGAGTCTAATATGGTTTCAAGTTCAATGGGCTTATATAGGAGGGGGCATGTCTGATAACATTTATATCAACCTTACTAGAATAATATGCTCATCGTTGCACAGCTCTCCGCCAGGGTAGGTAGCTTATTGTGGGCCAGCAGTGTTTCACAGCAATTGGACGTTGCCTTCATGATTTGAGGCATTTCGTTAAAAATGGGCCATTCCTGCAGACTTTGGAAGCCAATCTTAGCCAATTAGGATGGAATATCCATAATCGGACATTGATCACATACTATAAGTATAGAGATAATATTTACCGATTGTCGTGATGTTTGGACAAGATTTGTAGGAATAATATAAAAATGTGGTGCTATAACAGGCCGATGTGAAAACCTTGGGAGCAGAGGTTCTGCCCTGGTTCGCATAGAGTTTGCACAGTTTCACAGCGATTGGGCCAAAGGCCTGGCACAGACAAATATCTAAATAACATATAAATCTGATTAGCTATTAAAACGAAGTGTTCTAAAGTTAAAATACTCCTTTAAATCACCATCCAATTAATTTCACCTGACAGTGAGGAGTTTCACTTTCAACAGGAGTGCAACGCGTGCAGTGAAGGAACACATGATCTTACTATAGCTATAACAGTTCCTCTGCCTGCAAAAACAGACGCCTTGATCAGCCTGTAGTGTGGGAGTCACTAGTCCAGCGACAGACAGTTTAGAGAGAAACTATGCTTCTATACACTCCGGGAGTAAACCTTCAGAGATCTAATTTGTCTCTATAATGTTTCTGTTCCACTTTGGTTACGGCCATAGACATCTGTGTGGTCTGAGCTGAAGAGGGTTGATGACAGAGCAGTTCCATTAAACCAAACAAAGTGTTTCTATACCACGCCTTTACTCTTAGGGCCTCGAGGAGGAGTCTTCATCATCTAGTCGGCCAGGCCATGAGGTGGAGGGACTTTTATGGGAGAGTACTGTAGTGTAGCTAGCCTGCAGGGTCACTGGGTCAGAGCAATTATGAACCGTTAAGGACACCTTGGGGGGGGGGGGGTTAGACAGTAAACTGAATAATAATAATCTATTATCTCAATATATTTAGTTTTCACTTTTGATCTGTAGTGTTTATTCATTTAATCTTCGATGATTTGTACCT